>NW_028318068.1:4172500-4345000 GCF_062004578.1 Staurois parvus
GGGAATTGATCTCGGGACGGTGATCGCATAGTGGTGCCTCTCACACCTGGCAATCTTCACCTGTTTATCTGAAAGGAATGATGTGGTTTCCACTGGTTCATGCTTGCATTATGCCACGGAGCTCCAGCTTGCGGCTTAAGCTCTTCCCTGCATGTTCAAGTCTGTTAACTCCTTTCTATCTCCATTGTAGCTATTGCAACATTATCTGTCCACGCATTCTGATTGATTGATTCTCTGTGTACGGGCAACCAAGTATAAACTTGTGTTCTCAGCATGTTCTATTGATTATAGACACTTGTCTTGATGGACGGATATCACGGACTGGAAAAATCAAATATATATGCCCAATCGATGTTGGAGCCTGCTTGAACTTTCTGTCCAGAACGTAAACATCTCTGGAACATATATACAAGTGACACAAGCTGATTTATTTGCCATGTGCAATCCTTTATGATTATTATAACATTGTTGCTGATTGTGATCTAAGCTTTGATCATTGCTTCGTATGGAATATTTCCATGTGTGGGTGCTTGGTATGTCTGTGAGCCCGAGTCGTGTATTACTGTATATGACAACATTGTAATTTGTTTTTAATTGTGTTGGGTGAAGGGATTCAAGCAATTGATTTGTCTTTTTATACTTTCAATAAAATGTGTTATTTTTCCAAGCTGCGGATTGGTTCTTTACTGGGACAGCTTTATGTGAACTGCTTGCTCACATTTTAATATTTTTGGTCTATTAATTTGGTCCCGAGGACACCACCCCTAATAGGGTAAAGTGAGTAAATTGTACTAGTATTTTTCCTGCAGTGAATCCCGTTTATGTTTTAACTTTTTAGTAACCCTTATACTAACCTTTCATGTAACCTGAATCCAAGTGTAGCACAACCCACTTAGAAGTTGGGTCCCCCTACAGTTCTGCACAACTAAGCAACATGGATTTTTTTCCACACGTTGCATTCAGAGTCAGTAAACAGCCCTTGAGCTTGGTTTTGATACCTTGGACTGGGTTGAGGGGTGTAAGGGATACCCAAAGGAACTGCAGACTTGAGGACAAACTCCTTAGCAACTATGTACAGATATAGACAAAATAGTCTCTCCTCTGAGAGCATTCCAGCTCTCCGTTGTACCTCCTCAGACCCCAGATGAAGCCCCCTCTTCACCTAGCTGTACTGAGGGTATTCCCTGGGCAAGGGGGCCCAGAAACTGCCAACTTGAAGCAGTCCCAGATGAGGAGCTAGTTGGGTTCTTCTCCTGACTGCCCTCTCCCCTTAGCTGGCCCAGGGGGTGTAGAATTACCCACTCTGTCCCTTCTGCAAGCTTGGTGGGTTGGTGGCTGCCTTCAGGCCTGATTCTGGGCTGGCTCTTTCCCTTCTCCACAGGCTATCCTCTCTCAGAAGATGTTGAGGCAGAGAGATCCTCCTTTCCAGCACTCTGCCAGTAGGTGGGGCTTTTCCCTAGGTCCCCTCCCTAGCTCCACACTCCAACCTTAACTCTACCTGACACTGAACTCTGCTGACCAGGCTTAATTATATTTAAGAGCTGTTTTGGCCCCATGCCAAGCCCCCTGCTTGGGGATTGGCCATGGTCCCATAAGTATGCAGGCCAGTTCCTCGTCATCCCCATCTACTGGCTTCTAGAACTTCTCCAGCTTCTAGAGCAGGAGGAGGTATCAGAGAACTGACCTGCAGAGCCCTCAGCCCTGACTTACATAACCTTGCTGACTCACATCTAGGCTCCAAACAAGCCTGTATCTAAAAAAATGAACACAAGCAATAACCATCCTCTTACCACCAACACAAATACTGTCTATGAAGACAGCTAAAGGCTCTCTGCAAGCTTAACAGTGACCTTTACACTAACCCTTCCTGTAACCTTAATGTGTATGTCAACTCTAATAATGAACCTCTCTTATTTGCTTCCTTTTGATCTACTAAATATATCGTTGAAAGTTTTTTGTTATAATATTTCAAAGTGCAAAAAATACCTGTTGATTTTACCAGAAACACTGTGAGATAGTTATGGAGATGAGGAAAGGCTATAAAGATAAGAAGAGGTTAAGGAGATGAGGAGAGGTCATATAGATGAGGAGAAGTTATGAAAATGAGGAAGGGTTGTGGAGATAAGAAGAGGTTATGGAGATAAGGAGGAGATAAGGATAGGTTATGGAGATGGGGAAGAGATATGGAGATAAGGAAAGGTTATAGAGATAAGAAGTGGTTATGGAGATGGGGAGAAGAGGTTATTTTTATTATTATTATACAGAATTTATATAGCGCCAACAGTTTGCAGAGCGCTTTACAACTTTACGGCTGACAGTACAGTTACAATACAATTCAATATAGAAGAATCAGAGGGCCCTGTTCGTTAGAGCTTACAATCTAAAAGGGAGGGTCAAGTGATACAAAAGGTAATACCTGTGGGGGATGAGCTGATGGAGAAAGTGGAAATACATTTGTTCGGTGGAGGTGGGATAGAGAAGGGTTTTCAGGGATCATCTAAAAGTGGACAGAGTAGGAGATAGTGGACAGATTGGGGTAGGGGATTCCATAGGATGGGAGATACATGAGAGAAGACCTGGAGGCGAGCATGGGATGAGGTGACAAGGGAGCTAGAAAGAAGGAAATCTTGGGAGGAACCAAGAGAATGATTTGGTTGGTATTTAGAGAGTAGGTTAGTGATGTAGCTGGGGTGAGTTGGGTGAGTGGCAGCCAATGAAAGGATTGGCAGAGAAGGTTAGCAGACACCTAACAGTTGGTAAGGTGATCAAGTCTGGCAGCAGCATTCATGATGGATTGAATAGGTGATAGCATATGTAAAGGTAAACCAATGAGGAGGGTGTTTCAGTAGTCAAGGCAAGAAATAACCAGGGAGTGAATTAGGAGCTTTGTTGTATCATTGGTTAGTAAGGGGGACATTGCGTAGGATGAGGTGGCAAGCTTGGACAGTGATTGGATGTGGGGCTGAAAGGATAGTTCAGGGTCCAGGATGACACCTAGTACCTTGGCATGCAGGGACAGACGGATGGTTGCGCCATTGATCTTGACAGAGAAGTCAGGAGAAGGGGCACATGAGGGAGGAAATATTATGAGTTCAGTTTTGGATACATTGAGATTGAAGAAGTGGTGTGACATCCAGTCTGATATGTCAGCCAGAAAGTTTGCAATGCATGAGGATACTGATGTTGTGAGCTGAGGGGTATAAAGACAAGAAGTAGTTATAGAGATGAGTGGGAGATACAGTGGGGTTATGGAGATAATTATGAAGATAAAGAGAGGTTATGGAGATAAGAAGTGGTTATGGACTTGAGGAGGACATAAATGTTGTTGTGGGGATGAAGAGATGAGGAGGGGGGAGGAGATGAGGGGAGATTATGGGGTGGAGGAATGAGAAGACGTCTCTGCTCTCTCAGAAGTGAAGGAGGCAGGGCTGACACCTCATGCTCAGTAATCCAGAGCTGAGTTTGTATGTTTGTATTTCTGACACATTAACAGGTATTTTTCTGTACTCACAACAAACATGGGGAACAAAAGTATGTATTCCAGAGATTTACTAAATATATTTTCTAAATATTTTGTTTTATTTTGCTTTGACATATACAGTAATCCTAACACCAGATCATATACAGTATGTGAAGCCTGTTTAAAATTATCATTAACACTCACACTAACCCCATCTGTAATCTTAATCCTAACACCAACCCTCTGTACCCCCTGTACATTAACCCCTTGCTGTCACTTTAAAAGTACTTCTCATTGCAGCCCTTTCACTAAAACTATCTGTAACCCTTTTGTTAATTCTCACTATAGCTTAACCCCTTTGAGCCGGCGCCTCCTGGCCCTTTAAAAGATTTGAGAAGCTGGGAGGCAGAGTGGGGTTTTAGGGTCATGTGACCGCCGTGATTCGCTGTCACAGCGGTCACATGATCAGAAAAGGTCCCGATCACAAGGGGAGATCGGGACCTTTCCGTGAGTAACGTGCTCCCAGCACATATGTATTTTCAAATGGTATGCAAATATGCGGTCGCTCCGCGTCAAGGCCCAGACGCCGTGAGGCTGCATATTTGTGTGCGCTCAGCATCTAGGGGTTAAACTCTAATGCTCGCCATACACCAGTCGAAAATAAGTCTGAACTCTTTGTCAAATAACGAACACTCATTTGTGAGAGCAAACAATATTGCCATCATGTATTGACCAAATTTCGATTATAAATTGATCAATGGACATAAATTAATTTGTTTTTTGCTTGTTTTGTCACATATGCAGAATACGAACAATTTGATTTTTAACGAGCGAGAAACACATGAACCTTTCAATTTACCGTCCGTATGGCAGAAGTTTTCCAAACTTCTTCAATTTTTTTGGCTTAAAAATGTGAAAAGTTGATTTTCTATTTGTGCCCATTATTTGGCCGAAAAATGAATGAACTGAACAGATTTTTGAACAATTTTTCATCTAGTGTATGGACACCATTAGACTACACGTGTTTAACCGCCTCCAGCCCGCCATATAAGGAAATGATGGGCGCAAGTCGGTTCTCTCATTCTGGGAGCACGTCATGTGATGTCCTCCCACTCTAACTGCGCACATTAGCGCACATCATTGAAGGACAAAAATCACTTATTTACAAAATTTTATAACAGAAACGAAGAAAAAACTTTTTTGTCAAAATTTTCAGTTGTTTTTGGCTTGTTTAGCAAAAAATAAAAAATCCAAAGGTGATTAAATACCACCAAAAGAAAGCTCTATCTGTCTCAAAAAAATGATAAAAATGTCATATGGGTACAGTGTTACATGACCACTCAATTGTCATTCAAAGTGCGACAGCGCTGAAAGCTGAAAATAGGGCTGGGCAGGAAGGGGGTATAAGTGCCCTGTAGGCAAGAGGTTAAAGGAAAAAAAACATTATTGATGGCTTGTCTAAATGCAACCAATTGTTCACCTACCCGCACTCTCTTGGATCCTTTGCAAGAAAGCCATATCCTGGTGCTAAACTCTTAAGCAGGGGCGGACTGACCATTTGGAAACTCGGCACTGCCCTAGGGACCGGAGTCAGTAGGAGGCCCCATGAGATGCCCCTGGTACCTTTTTCATAGGCTTTTTGGAGTTTGGGCAAGGACACAGGGGCCCCATGATCCCCTATTGCCCGGGGGCCCCATGAGTTGTCAGTCCGCCCCTGCTCTTAAGTGTAATGCTTTAATATCTTGTGTGTCTGTGACAGGTACACTTGAAGCTAATATCATGAACCAAAGTGGATGTGTGCAGGAATACATTTTGAACATTAGAGAATATTTTTGTCATATTTTAGAATCTTGTAGTAAATGATGTATTTGCAGTCTGGAACAGCACTTACAGCATTAATACTTTTCTCAACCCATCCAGAAAGTTTGTAGATGAAAATAAATGTGGAATGGATGTAGTTGGTTGTGATTTCCAGAGCACAGAGACTTGTAATGTGCAGCTCACACTGGCTGCCATCAAGTGATTCTGCCAAGAAAGACAAAATTCATTACAGATGATTGAAATAATTGGAGTGGTTTCCTCTTTCCTGCAGACTTTCTAACAAAGTCTAAAGGCAAACCAAGTACAGACGGATGTGCTCAATAACCTGAAAATCTTTTTTAGATGTCAGATATTCCATCATATTACGGATTATTAATAACGATTCTTATAGCAGTGTGACAAGTTTAGAAGTTTAGCAAACATTGTATAACTTTTATCAGAATTATAGTAACAAATATAAAAGAATATTAGGCCACCTACAAAAGGCCGGTACTTGTGCAGTGCTATTCCCTTAGGAGCCGATGAGTTTTTGGATTCCTCTATTTCTGCAATTTTTTTTGCAGACAATGACCAGTTCTTGGGCTTGTTTTTGTTGTTTTATTTAGGGTAAACAACTTTGATTAGGACTGGGGATTATGGGATGCCCAACCTGACTGGATGAAATATCCTGAAGATAAAACTGCTTACATCATGTACAAGAAAAATGGATCCTGGACGTTACTCCAGGTGAAGTGATATGGATCAGTAGCAATGTTACTTTAACCACTTCCAGTCCAGACACTTTCACTCCCTTCCTGTCCAGGCCAATTTTCAGCTTTCAGTGCTATCACACTTTGCATGACAATTGCGCAGTCATGCAACACTGTACCCATATAATTTTTTTAGCATTTCTTTGAGACAGATAAAACTTTATTTTGGTGGTATTTATTCACCACTTTGATTTTTATTTTTTTGCTATGTAAATGAAAAAGTCCAAACATTTTGAAAAAAAAAGTGTTTTTCTTATAAACTTTTGTAAATAACTGATCTTTCTTCATAAATCTTGGCCAAAATGTATTCATGTATCTTTTTAGTAAAAAAAAATATAACCCAAATTAGTTTATAACCAAAAATTATAATTTTAAATTTTTTTTTTACATTTTTATTTTATTTTTTTATATTATTATTTATTTATTTTTTAACATACCGTCACCCTAGCAGTACAGTGTCACCATAGTGACACTGTACTACTTGTGGGGGGCGATGAAGATTTTTTTTTTTCTACACTGATTGCTTTTACACCCTTAAAGGCTGTAAAAGCAATAATTTCTCCTTCTCCCTGGCTGCATTCTTGCAACCATTGAGAAATACTGTGAGAGCTGTGATTGGTCACAGCTTGTGACATGGTAGAAGGCTGTTGTGAATAGCCTTGTACCATGTGACCTCCGTGAACATTCACAGATTTCACAAGTAGTAAGCAATGATGTCAGGAAGTGTGATCACTGATTGGCCAATCTTTGATCACATGAATCGGGACCCCACACAGAGGACCCATATAGCGGATTGCGGTGCCATGTGCTCACAGGCAGTGAATGCGGGGGCCATTTATAAAGGCCCACTCGCTCCTGCACTGCTTTCGTCTGGCCGTCTATGTACATGGGCCGGACGGGAAGTGGTTAAAGTGATTCTAAAGGCTCAAGGTTTTTTACCATCATGCATTCTATGCATGAAGGTAAAAAACAATCTGTGTGCCCCCTCAGCCCCCCTCAACTCTTACCTGAGCCCCCTCCTATCCAACGATGTTCCCATTAGCCACGGTTGTATGGGGACTCTCCCTCTTCATTAACTTAGACAGCAGTGGGAGTCCATTGAATAGTGAGCCAATGAGGAAAGAGAAAGAGGGCGGGGCCTAGCCATGCCTCTATGTGTCATATGGAGCATGCAGTGGTGCCCCCAGGGCAAGTAGCTTTCTCTGAGGGCACTGCTCGAGGGGGAGGAGTGCCGGAAGGGCCCTGAAAAGAAGAGGATAAGGGCAGCTGTGTGTAAAACCATTGCACATAGCAGGTAAGTGTGACAAAAAAATGAAGCTTTAGTATCAATTTAAGGAGCACTAAGTCCCCTTGAATGAACTCTCAACAATACTATCAGCCCACCTGGCTGCCTTGGAGAGTGTCCCAGAGCAAGAGATTTAGGTAGCTGTAATGCTGTCCTAATGAAACCTTGCTGCATCTAACAGCCCTCTCTCTTGTAGGCTCTGGGGTTGTAGAGGTACTCACATTGTCCCTTATATCCTGCTGATTTAGAGGAGACTGCTTCCAGACCTTTCGCTGTGCTAGTATTTCCCCTAGCATTCTCCCTCAGACTGTAGGATAGTGGAGTTCCCTCTTTCCTTTCCTTTCTTCCTCAGCTCCAGCATTCAGGAAGAGCTCCTCTTCCCAGGCCTCACGATCCCCAACACTCAATCTTCCGCCCGATCACTAGACTCCCCTACTGACCAGGCTTTTTCATATTTATAGGCCCCATCTCACCACACTGCCAGGGCTCCTGCCTGGGATTGGTCAGACTCCCATAAATATGCAAATCAGAGCCTCTTGGCCTCCATCCACTAGCTTCTAGAATCTTCTGGAAGACTCTAGAACCAGCTGGAGGTACCAAAGGTCTGACCTGTAGAGCCTTCAAGCCTGCCCTAAAATAAACCCCAAAAAATTACACAGACATCTCCACACTACTGTGAGCTATTACATTTCCCTCACTCTTACTGTACACTAGAGGATGCTACACTTAAATGCAACAGTAAAGCACTACTCTAGCTTATGTTAAAAAATATATATCTAAAAAAATAATATAACTAATAGTATTAAATAAAATATTATATAGTGTGTCTGCTCTTTTTAAAAATAAGATGGGCTGCTCTTGCTGCAATATTTACCTCCTCTCCCTGCCTACCACACCTACTTCCTGTGGGCCCTTATATTATTATATTTGGTTCAGGTCCTAACTTGAGTTCTGACTTGACTCTGACTTCACTTTTGTAGGATATAGTATATATATATATATATATTGTGGGAACTCGCTTCAAATGGTAGAGCTTGGTTAAACGCACACAGCAACTCGCTCTCTTTTCTAAGGCCTTTTTAGCCCACTTTTATTTAAAGAAAATGTTCCACAAAGCTTCCCACACAGGGGTATCCACCATCAATATAAACAAAATTCAGCCTCCTGGCTCTCTCAGCTATACACAATCTTCCACTGGCCTTCCTCTTCAGGCTTACGTCTGTCTTCTGCAGACTCTTTCAAAAATATGGCTCTCGCACACAGCTGGCCACTAGCACACAGCTAGTCTCTAGCAGCCCCTTGCTGCTTTTGGCTTCCACCTCTCCTAGGTGAAGCCCTCCTGACTCCTATCTGCCGGGGTGGAGCCCAGAAACCTGGTCCTGACTCTATGAAAAGGCCCGCACACACCTGTGCAATCAGTCTCCTGGCCATTCCCAAAACCTGGTCTCAGGATTGGAGATTTCATCCCTCCCAGATCTCTTTGAAATCTCCAGGCTCCAGATCCCAAAACAGACCTTACAACCAAAGGAGGAAAGTGAAAAGCCACTCTCCTCCGTATCAAACACTTACCCTGGAGCCCCTCAACCTGCCTTGTTGAGAATCCTGGGTGACAGATTGCCACACTGTCACAATATATATATATGTATATATATATAGTGTATATTCACGTTATTTTTAAAAAAGGGGTTAATTTGCAAACTTGCAAGGGTGATAAAATGCAGATTTCTCAGTCAGACTTGAAGGGACTTGGCCAGGATCTAATTATCTAATGACATGAAAAGGAGTATTAAGTATGGTAAATAGCATTCTTCCAGGGGTAATATGTTTATCTAATTATTGGTAAAAGAATGCAGTTTAGGAAATATCTGGACAACTTTGATTAGAATTTATGACTACAGCTGTCCAAGGCCAAAAGGCATTACCTGTCACCCAGAAGATCAAAGGACTACTAAAAGTGGCCAATCAGAGTGCTTGTCATTTTACTGAATGGGGAAAATGTGTATATTAAGGAAGGTTCTTTTGGTTAAGTTATGACAGGAGAAAGTGTTTCCTCTGAAGGTGTCAGAATATTCATGCAGTTATCAAAGTACCTGTCATCTGCCTTGTCTGTACCTCTGTCTTATATATTGTTTCTGAGCCCATTAAAACTCTCTCTGGAAAAGAACCGTTGGACTTGTAAATGTATAAATACACTCATCATCCTTGTGATATAAGATAACAGATAGACACAACTATGATCTCCATGCTTGTTCTAGGTCACGAATGGGGTCCCTGAAAAATATACCAGACTATCAAGTGCTTTAGCACTTTATCATTTACTAAAAACTCAATTATAGGTTTTAGGTGGACTGACCCTTTATTCATTAAATATAAGGGTTAGTTCAGGTTAAAGCCAAACTTCAGCAATTTAGTGCCCCAAGGGTTAAATGCTGTAGGAGATAAGAAATAAAGTGTAATACTTACCTTACTCCTTGCTCTAGCAGGCTTCTTTACTCTCCTGCTCTTGGTGGATTCCTCACTGTTTTCACATACATTAAAGGCATATTGCCGGGGTCAGCAACTCGTTGATTGCAACCTACCTGTCAATTGCAGGAAACTGACAGGTAGATCACGATCAGGACTGTCCTGATCCATCTCCCCAGCCTCCTCTGCTCTCCTTTTAATAACAGAGTGGAGCGAGAGGCAAAACAGTGCCAGATGGAGGGTTGGAGCACGGGAGCTGCATTAGTTGTCTTTGCAAGTTAACCAGCAGATGGTCCTAGCCAGGGGAGGACTGACCATTTGGAAACTCGGGCACTACCCGAGGGCCCAAGGTCAGTAGGGGGCCCCATGAGATGTCCCTAGTACCTTTTTCATAGGCTTTTTGGAGTTTGGGCAAGGACACATGGACCCCATGATCCCCTATTGCCCGGGGGCCCCATGAGTTGTCAGTCCACCCCTGGTCCTAGCAACCAATGATTAGCTTGTTAACATAGAAAGGTAACTCTATCAGCTCCCGCTCCAAGGCCTGTGCTAGATTATTTTGACCCTAGGCAAGACCAGCTACTTGCAAAAAAATAAAACTTCAACATTTTTTCCATAAGTCTATTAAAAACCAGCAACATCAGCGGCAGTAATCATCAAAGTATGCGAGATCTGTATCTGGAAGGCAAAAAAAAGACAGGGGAGGCACCAATAAGTTCAGTAATAATAAGCAAGCGGTCTGAAACACTCACAAGAAAGAAATAAAATGTCCCTTATCATCAATAATGTACATCCAGGCCCAAAGGTCAAGCAGTGTGGGTCTGGAGCCATGGATGAAGACTGAGAGGTGCCAAGATGCTCCCAGACAACTGAAAGTGCCAGGGCCAGCCTGGTACGCACACGAGGAGGACGTGATCTCAAAGGGGGAAGGTCGGGTGCCTTGGAGGAAAGTCAACATGCTCAGAGCTCTCTGCTCCTTCTAGATGCCTGGAAGACTACAGATACCAGCATGACATTTTTTGCAACAATTCAATTAGAGTAGAAAAAGAAAAGTGAACAGAAAACCAGAGGTAAAAAAACACTCTATGTGATACAATTCTCAGCAAGCAGGAGAGTAGGGAAGCCAGCGGCCATGGCTGCGCCCTAGGTGACAATGCAGCGGCTCTGCCCGCTACCACCCTCCACCCGGCACTGTGCTGCCTCTCACTCCGCTCTGATGTACAGCCGTGTAAGGTAGAAGAGAGCTACATACACACGGCTGTGTCACTAATGCGGGGGACAGAGAACACTTCTTTGGGGGGGAAGGGGGCAGAGGAAACATCTATGGGGTGGACAGAGGACACTTCTGGGGAAAATTGAGGGATGCAGAGGACAGTGTCATGGAGGGGGGGGGGGCAGAGGACATTAGTAATACAGAAGACAGTGTAATGGAAGGGGGGCAAATGACATCACTAATGCAGAGGACAGTGCCATGGAGGGGGGGGGGGGCAGAGGACATTGCTAATACAGAGGACAGTGCCATGGAGGGGTGCAGAGGACATTACTAATGCAGAGGACAGTGCCATAGAGGGGGGGGGGGCAAAGACATTACTAATGCAGAGGACAGTGCCATAGAGGGGGAGGGGGGGAAAGACATTACTAATGCAGAGGACAGTGTCATGGAGGGGGGGCAGAGGACATTACTAATGGAGAGGACAGTGTCATGGAGGGGTGCAGAGGACATTACTAATGGAGAGGACAGTGTCATGGAGGGGTGCAGAGGACATTACTAATGGAGAGGACAGTGTCATGGAGGGGTGCAGAGGACATTACTAATGCAGAGGACAGTGCCATGGAGGGGGGGCAGAGGACATTACTAATGGAGAGGACAGTGTCATGGAGGGGGGGCAGAGGACATTACTAATGGAGAGGACAGTGTCATGGAGGGGTGCACAGGACATTACTAATGCAGAGGACAGTGTCATGGAGGGGGGGCAGAGTACATTACTAATACAGAGGACAGTGTCATGGAGGGGTACAGAGGACATTACTAATGGAGAGGACAGTGTCATGGAGGGGTGCAGAGGACATTACTAATGCAGAGGACAGTGCCATGGAGGGGGGGCAGAGGACATTACTAATGGAGAGGACAGTGTCATGGAGGGGGGGCAGAGGACATTACTAATGGAGAGGACAGTGTCATGGAGGGGTGCACAGGACATTACTAATGCAGAGGACAGTGTCATGGAGGGGTGCAGAGGACATTACTAATGCAGAGGACAGTGCCATGGAGGGGGGGCAGAGGACATTACTAATGGAGAGGACAGTGTCATGGAGGGGTGCACAGGACATTACTAATGCAGAGGACAGTGTCATGGAGGAGTGCAGAGGACATTACTAATGGAGAGGACAGTGTCATGGAGGGGGGGCAGAGGACATTACTAATGGAGAGGACAGTGTCATGGAGGGGGGGCAGAGGACATTACTAATGGAGAGGACAGTGTCATGGAGGGGGGCAGAGGACATTAGTAATGCAGAGGACAGTGTCATGGAGGGGGGGCAGAGGACATTACTAATGGAGAGGACAGTGTCATGGAGGGGTGCAGAAGTATTACTAATGCAGAGGACAGTGCCATGGAGGGGGGCAGAGGACATTAGTAATGCAGAGGACAGTGCTAAGAGGGGGTGGGGCAGACAATATGGGATAAGTTTTTAAATTGGACTACCGTATTTGCCGGCGTATAAGACGACTGGGCGTATAAGACGACCCCCCTACTTTTCCTGCTAAAATGTAGTGTTTGGGCTATACTCGCCGTATAAGACTACCCCTCTTCCAATGCACACCAGTGGGAGGAATAGTGCCCCATCATTGATGTCAGTGGGAGGAATAGTGCCCCATCATTGGTATCAGTGGGAGGAATAGTGCCCCATCATTGGTATCAGTGGGGGGAATAGGTGCCCCTTCATTGGTATCAGTGGCAGGAATGGTGCCCCATCATTGGCATCAGTGGGAGGAATAGTGCCCCATCATTGGTATCAGTGGGGGGAATAGGTGCCCCATCATTGGTATCAGTGGCAGGAATAATGCCCCATCATTGGTGTCAGTGGGAGGAATGGTGTCCCATCATTGGTGTCAGTGAGGGGTGGAATAGTGCCCCATCATTGGTGTCAGTGGGGGGTGGAATAGTGCCCCATCGTTGGTGTCAGTGGGGGGGGGGAATAGTGCCCCATCGTTGGTGTCAGTGGGGGGGAGGAATAGTGCCCCATCGTTGGTGTCAGTGGGAGGAATAGTGCCCCATCGTTGGTATCAGTGGGAGGAATAGTGCCCCATCATTGGTATCAGTGACACCAATGATGGGGCACTATTCCTCCCACTGACACTTGCTGACCCTGTTCTAGTACGGTGCTGCTGCAGCCAGCATATGTGGTTGCAGCAGCACCTCTACACAGAGCACTTACCTGCTGCTCCGGCACTCAATTTTCGCGGGGCCGCTCGGCTCCGCCCCCTCGCCGGTGATTGGCCGCCTGTGTGCCTTTCCCGAGCTACAGTTCTGGCGGCCAATCACCGGTGAGGAGGCGGAGCCGCGCAGCCGCACGAACATCCAGTGGCCGAACTGAAGGAGACGCCGCGCTTCCTGGACCGGATCGTCGTGGGACTGGATCCAGGTAAGAGACGTCAGCCCCTGCAAACCCCTGTACTTAATGCCGCAGCCCCCCTAACATGTGTACCGGCGTATAAGACGACCCCCGACTTTTGAGAAGATTTTCAAGGGTCAAAAAGTCGTCTTATACGCCGGCAAATACGGTAATTAAGGGAAATGGTTCTCTGAAGCATACTCAGAGTTTGTGAAGATGAGATGGAGTAACATTACTAGGAGGTAAGCAGGGCACAGCTGGGACAGCAGGGGGAAAACTGACCAGCAGGTGCCTTCCATATATGATTCCAGCATCTCTACCCATAATCCTGGCATAATTGCATGTTCTTGCAAATGTTCTTTGTTACTCCTTTCATTGGATTGCAAACCAACCTATCAAATGTGCATGTGTTAAGCACCCATGTGTCCGTTTTGAATGACCTTACACCTGAACTTCATGCAAAACAAAATACCCTTCAATGCAATTTTCTACTTCTTGTTCAAACATTTTATTAACAATAAACCATAATGTTACAAACGTTACAAACAGGGAGACTTTGTTAGTGTACATTGGACATTGAGGTGGCAGTAGGACATAGAAAAAATGAATGAGGATCGCATTACAAATGTCTATATAGTTCTAGCAGAAACAGGTATATAAAAGTCGACTACAGATAACATCATTGTCCCTGCCAATCAGAGTATTGTCTCCCAGGTGCAAAAAAGAAATAGGGCGAAGTTTGGAGGGGGGTCAGACGGGGGTGGAAAATAGGGAAGGGAAAGAGGAACAGCAACGGTGACTCCATGAGCATTCAGCAAGTTTGCAGCAGACCTCAGGTGCTGCCTAAGAAGGACTACTGACAGTATCCTTGGCGCACAGTATACAAATCAAGGGAGAAGGAGTGATTCATCGAAGTTAGGCGGGAGGAAATGCTCTACCCAGGGGCTCCATATGCGCAAAAATTTAGGAATCTTGTCTAGAATTGTGGCTTCCACCTTTGCATGTATCATGGCTTGTGTTATTCTGGTTTTGACGGCCGCAACACTTAGGGTGGGGGATTTCCAGGATTTCGCTATAACTTGTTTAGCTGCTGTCGTAACTTGCATAAGGAGCATGAATTGTGAATTGGAAACTCCAGGGGGGCACCGATTGAGTAGGGCTGTCGTTGGGTCAGGTCGTAGAATGATAGTGCTAAGTGTAGATATCATGGTGAAAATTTCATCCCAAAAGACTTGGGCTACTGGGCAGTTCCACCACATATGGTAGTGTGTTCCTAGGTCTGTGCAGCCTCTAAAACAGTTGGGAGAGTAATTAGGGGTAAATTTTGCGATTCTCGCTGGGACCAAGTACCAGCGGGTTAAAACTTTATAATTTGTTTCCAGTGCTACAATGTTCTGTGATGAAGATTTTGTGTCGGCCCAAATGCGATCCCAATCAGATAGGTCAAGTTTCTTGCCTAAATCCACTTCCCACTTATGGGTATACAGAGGGGGGGACGTGGTGATCGAAGTTGTGAAGAGTGAATATAAGCAGGAGATAAGCCCACGTCTATGAGGGTCTTTGTAGCATGCTCGTTCGAAGAGACACATGGCCTCTGGCCGATTAGTTGTTGTAGCGTCGGGGGACGTAAAAGTGTTGTAGCTGCAAGTATCTGAATATCTCGGAAGCTGGGAGGCTATGCGTTTCCCGCAGCGAGGCAAAGGATTTAAACTTATTCCTCTGTAGGAAATGATGTGTGCGGAGCAAATTAGCAGAGGACCAGGCTTTGAATAAAAGGGGTGTCTGCCAGGCCGGGGGAAAAGCTGGGTTTCGCAGGAACGAAAGCAGGGGATTATGTAGTGATTGAAGGGGATATCGGGTTTTCAGCTTGTCCCACATGGATAAAAAATGAGAGGTGATGGGGTTGGTTATAGAGCGGCGGTCTGTTGGCCTCAACCAGAGTAAGTTAGCCGTAGATAAGGGGTCACATTCTATCGACTCTAGTGCCACCCATTGTGGGATTTCAAAGGTTGCATGATATATAGGTAATTGGGCTAAATGCGTTGCTTGATAGTATTTGCTGATGTCGGGTAAGCCTAGACCACCATTGAGCTTAGAACGGTATAGGATGGAGCGAGGTATATGAGGACAAGTTTTGCCCCATACATAGGAAAAAATGCGACACTGCAGTGTGCGGATGTAGTGAGGGGGGACTGGGACTGGGAGGACTCTAAATAGATATAGGATTTTTGGGAGGATTGACATTTTGATAACTGCTATTCTGCCTAGCCATGCGAGGGGTAGGGAAGACCATTTGGTCAAAAGGGCCGAAAGATGGTTTAGCATCGGAAGATAGTTAGCTGCATAAAGGTCTGATAACTTAGGGGTCAGTTTGATTTCCAAAAAAGGGATATGACACTGTGTCCAAGGAAATGGTAAAATCTGCTTTAGATGCGCCAACTCTACCGGGGGGAGAGAGATGTTGAGTGCTGTTGATTTATGGGGGTTTATTACTAGTCCAGACAGCGAACCAAACGCCTCGCAATTTTCTACTTCTTTAGTGTCCATGGCCTTTTGGCTTTGGTTAAGGGTCTCAGTTTGAGATGCTGAGCATTCACAATTCATTGACAGGTGCAGACTGCACTTGACTTGCTTCAGACAGGTTTGCATTTTATAGATTTCTTTCCAAATGCAAACCCCATTTGAAGTGAACTAAAGCCCATCTCCACATCGCCCATCACCACCGACCCCTACAAAGATGTAATGTCATTTTAGATGCGCCCAGTATAAGTACCTAAATATGTCTTGCTACGCAGAAGCATTCAAACTTGGAGAGGGAGGGGCAGCACTAGGAACCAATCGGACTCTGCAGTATGTACATGTGCAGACAGAGAACTTTCTGCCAGAAGGAGAGAGCAAAGTGAACAGAGTTGAATATTTATCTCTTAGATTGTAAGCTCCCAGGATCAGGGCCCTCCTAACCCTCTTGTATTGAATTCTATTGTACAGCGCTGAGCAAGCCCTTTGGCGCTATATAAACGAGATGTAATGTATTGTTGCTGTGTTGTCTCCCGTAATATTGTAAAGTGCTGAGCAAACTGTTGGCGCTATATAAATCCTGAATAATAATAATAATAATAACTGTGTTTCTGCTACTTTAATGTCCAAATAGCAGGCTGTGGGTGGGGAGGTCACACCACTGTATTACTGTATTAAGTCCAGCTCTTAAAGTGGTTGTAACCCTCAGACATGAACTATGAACAAAGCATATCCCTCTATAGTGTGTACGTTTCTTAATCCAGAGCACCAAGTCTCATTTCTGTCTGCTGCTTTGTTATTCTGCTATTAGCATGAATTACTTCCAACAAGGTTTCCTGACGCCAAGAGAAAAATGGTGACGGGGAGGGACCTCCAGCAGATTGACAGCCTCAGATCTGTTCCTGTGAGCTGTGTGTAGAGGGAGGGGGTGTCCCTTCACTCTAATCAGCTCTCAGAGCTCCTCCCACTGAGCTCTCCAGCACGTAATCTCAGATCTCCTCCCCCTTTTTTTTTGAACTCTCAGACAAGCTTTAAAATTCAGTACTTTGAATGGATTTAGTGAAGGCAGCAGATAAACAGGTACAGCTTATGTAGTTACTTCACTGGGCATATGTAAGGGTTTACAACCACTTAAATACTTAAAATGGTCTCACCCCTACATTTTATTTAAGAAGGATCTGGTGCATGTTTTTTTCTAGGGGATGATAATATATATATGCACGCACGCATGCACGCACGCCATTCTTGTCTTATGCAGCCTTTTCCATTCAAATGTAGTGCTGCTCAGAAAACCATGTACTGTATTCAAATGCAAAAAGCAGAATTTGATAGGAAAAATCTGCATTTAGGCTAGGTTCACATCTATGCAGGCTGTGGTTGATGTGTTTTTTCTGGGTGCATTTTGCGGTGCGTTTTGCATTTTTGAACATGTGTTTTTGATGCCTTTTGCTTTTTTTTTAGCTACTTGGAAATTATGACAGTTCTGCTCATGTAGTGCGACTTCGATGTGACATTGATGTGATTTTACACTCTCCGGCACTCAAGTAGCATTAAAGTCACATCAAAGTAGTGCATGGACCTTTATGTGTTTAACCACTTGACCACTGGGCTATAGTTCTGGGAGGGCGTCATATGACGTCCTCCAGATCCGCACCTCCCACGTGCTCCCTGGGGTGCGTACCTGGTGAGCTCTGTCATTGCTCTGTCTTTTGGACACAGCTGATCACATGACATACACATGACATGCTGATTACCACGTGATCAGCTGTATCTAATGACACAGCTGATCACAATGTAAATACAGTTGCTGGCTATCAGCTGCACTTTCCTCATGCTGCCATAGCGTGAGGAGAGACACTAATTAGCAAGTGTATTCACAAATCAGAGGAGATCAGTGCAGTCGCAAGGAGACATCAGTGCAGCCCTAAAGGGACATCAGTGCAGCCCCAATAGTGTTCATCAGTGCAGTCCCAGAAGTGTCCATCAGTGCAGTCCCAACAGTTTCCACCAGTGCTGCTAGCCAGTGTCCATGAGTGCTGCCAGTCAGTGTCCATCAGTCCCGCCAGTCAGCTTCATCTATCAGTGACCCTTAGTGCCGCCTATCAGAGCCCACCAATACCGCCTATCAGTGCCTCCTCATCAGTGCCCATCAGCACAGCCTATCAGTGTCCATCAGTGCTGCCTATCAGTGCAGCCTCATCAGTGCCGCCTCATCCGTACCCATCAGTGCTTCCTATCAGTGCCCATCAGTAAAGGAGAAAAATTACCTGTTTGCAAAATTTTATAACAGAAACTTAGAAAAAAAACCCAGTGGTAAGAAAATACCACAAAAAGAATATACGTCTCAAATAAAATTATACAATTGTCATATGGGTACAGTGATTTATGATTGCGCAATTGTCATTCAAAGTGTGACAGCGCTGAAAGCTGAAACTTGGCCTGGACAGGAAGGGGGTGAAAGTGCTCAGTAGGCAAGTGGTTAAAGTCACATGTTAGGGTTAAAGGCTAGAGTTAGGGTGAAATATTAGGGTTAAGGGCTAGGGTTAGGATCAGGGGCGGACTGACAACTCATGGGGCCCCCAGGCATTAAGGGATCATGGGGCCCCTGTGTCCTTGCCCAAACTCAAAAATGCCTATGAAAAAGGTACCAGGGGCATCTTATGGGGCCCCCTACTGACTGCCCGCAGGCAGTGCCCGAGTTTCCAAATGGTCAGTCCACCCCTGGTTAGGGTGAAACGTTAGGGTTAAGGGCTAGGGTTAGGATTAGAGATGAGCGAATCGAACTCGGCGAAGTGGAATTCGTTTCGAATATTAGGAAAATTTCGATTCGCGACGAATCCGAAAATTAGCAGACTTCGGATGCGCGAATCGAAATTTTTCCTAAAATGGCGGCGACATGTGCGGCGACGGAGCGGGGATGTCTGGGAAGGCGCGCAGACAAGGCGCGCTGACCCATAATGCATTCATTCATGACATGTGATCGCATTAGCCAATCAGCAGCCAGCCAGCCAGCACTGTGTAATGGTCGAGCTATAAATGGCGGCCATTTTAGAATTCTCCATTTGCCTCCAGTCATTCAAGAGAGGCAGACCTGGCTGTATTGAGGGAGAGAGTTAGGGACAGAGAAACGTTACTTAGGGACACAGAAACGTTAGTTAGGGCCACAGAATTGTTACTCAGGGACAGACACAGAATTGTTACTGAGGGCCACAGAATTGTTACTTAGGGCCACAGAAACGTTACTCAGGGACACAGAATTGTTACTGAGGGCCACAGAACTGTTACTTAGGGCCACAGAAACGTTAGTTAGGGCCACAGAATTGTTACTCAGGGACAGACACAGAATTGTTACTGAGGGCCACAGAATTGTTACTTAGGGCCACAGAAACGTTACTCAGGGACACAGAATTGTTACTGAGGGCCACAGAACCGTTACTTAGGGCCACAGAATTGTTGCTCAGGGACAGACACAGAATTGTTACTCAGGGACACAGAATTGTTACTGAGGGCCACAGAACCGTTACTTAGGGCCACAGAAACGTTACTCAGGGACACAGAATTGTTACTGAGGGCCACATAACCATTACTTAGGGCCACATAATTGTTACTCAGGGACAGACACAGAATTGTTACTGAGGGACACAGAATTGTTACTGAGGGCCACAACCGTTACTTAGGGCCACAGAATTGTTACTCAGGGACACAGAATTGTTACTGAGGGCCACAGAACCGTTACTTAGGGCCACAGAATTGTTACTCAGGGACACAGAATTGTTACTGAGGGCCACAGAACCGTTACTTAGGGCCACAGAATTGTTACTCAGGGACAGACACGGAATTGTTACTGAGGGACACAGAATTGTTACTGAGGGCCACAGAAACGTTAATCAGGGACACAGAATTGTTACTGAGGGCCACAGAACCGTTACTTAGGGCCACAGAATTGTTACTCAGGGACACAGAATTGTTACTGAGGGCCACAGAACCGTTACTTAGGGCCACAGAATTGTTACTCAGGGACAGACACAGAATTGTTACTGAGGGACACAGAATTGTTACTGAGGGCCACAGAAACGTTAATCAGGGACACAGAATTGTTACTGAGGGACACAGAATTGTTACTGAGGGACACAGAATTGTTACTCAGGGACAGACACAGAATTGTTACTGAGGGACACAGAATTGTTACTGAGGGACACAGAATTGTTACTGAGGGACACAGAATTGTTACTCAGGGACACAGAATTGTTACTCAGGGACAGACACAGAATTGTTACTGAGGGACACAGAATTGTTACTGAGGGACACAGAATTGTTACTCAGGGACACAGAATTGTTACTCAGGGACACAGAATTGTTACTCAGGGACAGACACAGAATTGTTACTGAGGGACACAGAATTGTTACTGAGGGACACAGAATTGTTACTGAGGGACACAGAATTGTTACTGAGGGACACAGAATTGTTACTCAGGGACAGACACAGAATTGTTACTCAGGGACACAGAATTGTTACTGAGGGACACAGAATTGTTACTCAGGGACAGACACAGAATTGTTACTCAGGGACAGACACAGAATTGTTACTCAGGGACAGACACAGAATTGTTACTGAGGGACACAGAATTGTTACTGAGGGACACAGAATTGTTACTCAGGGACAGACACAGAATTGTTACTCAGGGACAGACACAGAATTGTTACTCAGGGACAGACACAGAATTGTTACTGAGGGACAGACACAGAATTGTTACTGAGGGACACAGAATTGTTACTGAGGGACACAGAAGTGTTACTGAGGGACACAGAAGTGTTACTGAGGGACACAGAATTGTTACTCAGGGACACAGAATTGTTACTCAGGGACAGACACAGAATTGTTACTCAGGGACACAGAATTGTTACTCAGGGACACATAATCGTTGAATTAAAGAGTATGTCAGACAACATGCAGAGGAGTGGCAGAGGAGGCAATGTTTTAGGAGCGAGCAGACGCGGCAGCAGAGGAAGGGGTCGAGGCAGCACTAGTCGCAGCCAGAGGCCATTGCTCCCGGTGTCATCCAGCGGTCGTGTCTCCACCGACAACCCTGCCGTCATCAATTGGTTGGCTCGGTCGTCTTCCTCTTCCCAGGTCACCTCTGACACCTACAGCCAACGGTCGGTGGGTACGTCAGACACAACCGTTAGTTGGCATGGCCCGGGAGCAAGCCCACTGAAATCACGTGTCCTCTACCTGCCCCTGTCCTTTGGTGTTCCCTCACCAAGCGAAGTATCGCATGCTGTGGGCTCAGCCCCACTGTACAGTGAGGAAGAGCTAACAGAGGGCGGTCAGGAACGGGGGGAGACATCCGCCTCTTCAGCAGCCAGGCGAAGAAGTAGTGGCGAGGAGAGTGGCTCGGTAGCCGGTCTAGAGACAGGTCTGTCTCCTGACCCACACGCAGCCGAGGGGGCTAGTAGTGAGGCGAAGACCCTAATTGATGATGATGAGGCTGATCGCACTTGGCAGCCTCGTCGTCATCAGGCTATTGCTTCCGCATCATCAGGAGGGTGGCAGCTTGGCAGCGAGCAAAACAGTCGGTGGGTTGCCCAGGAGGCAGCAGGGTCGCAGCAGTGTCAGTGGAGGCAAACGGCCACGGAGTAGAGCACCAGCTCCACTGCAGCCTACCACCATGGCCAGTAGTGGTGCCGGTGTGCACGGAGGAAGTAGCAGTCAGCCAGTGAGGAGTATCGGGGGCAAAGTTTCCTACTCGGCGGTATGGCAATTTTTCGTCAAGCCGCCCGAGGAAGTAAACGTAGCCGTATGTCGACTATGTGGCCAGAAAGTCAAGCGTGGCCAGGGGGCCCATGTTGGGACTACAGCGTTGCGTCAGCATATGCAGCGTCGCCATTTGGTGGCCTGGGAAAACCGTGATAAAGATACGGCGGTTCTGCCTGCCCCAGCCCCCGCTCCATCACCCGCTCCGTTACTTGCTCCATCACCCGACGTCAATCGCCCTCTATCAGCCAGTCAAGGCTCCAACACCTCTGCTGAGGGGAGTTGTCTCTCGTTGGCATCTTCCGCTCGTTCAGATGCTCCTTCTCCTGCTACTCCTCTTCACGGATTCCGTCAGCAGTCTTTCTTGGAATCCGTTTCCAAGAGACAACAGTTTGCGAGCAGCACCCGACGGTGCAAAAGCTGAACGTCCTCCTGTCCAAGTTGCTGGTGCTGCAGTCCCTCCCTTTCCAAGTGGTGGACTCAGCACCTTTCCGAGAAATGATGGCTTGTGCCGCGCCGCGGTGGAGAGTGCCAAGCCGTCATTTCTTCACCAAAAAGGCAGTGCCAGCCCTGCATTCACATGTAGAAGAGATGGTGGGCCAGTCTTTGAGCATGTCGGTCTCTGCCAAAGTGCACGGCAGTGCCGACATGTGGAGCTGTAACTACGGTCAGGGACAGTACATGTCATTTACGGCCCACTGGGTGAACGTGGTGCCGGCACAGCCGCACCAGCAACTTGGACAGGTCACGCCGCTTTTGCCTCCACGTTTGCACGTCCTTGGTCCACAAAAGATGTCCGCCTCTACCACCTCTTCTTCCGCCGTGTCCTCAGCCGCCACCCCCGTGCCAAGTCCCATTACCCGAACGGCATATCACATGTGCAGGGCGCAACGGTGTCACGCTGTGCTGCACCTGGTATGCCTTGGCGAACGTAGTCACACAGGGGAGGAACTTCTCAGTGTAATGAACAGAGAAATCGACAGATGGCTGTCTTCGCGCAAACTGAAAATCGGAACCATGTTGACCGACAACGGAAAGAACATGGTGTCTGCTCTGCGTCAAGGAAGGTTGTGCCATGCGCCATGCATGGCTCACGTGTTCAATCTGGTTGTCAAGCGGTTCCTAAAATCCACCATCCCACTGCAAGACATCCTTAAAATGTCCTTAAAATGTCACATAAACTTTGCATGCATTTCAGCCATTCCTACACCGCAAAGCACACCCTCCTTGAGCTGCAGCGGCAGAACGGAATTCCACAGCATCGCCTGATCTGCGACGTTGCAACAAGGTGGAATTCAACCCTACACATGTTAGACCGCCTTTACGAACAGCGAAAGGCCATCACCGATTTCCTGATGTTACAAGCGGATAAAGGTACTCCCCTGTGTAACTTCGATGTCAGCCATTGGCAGCTCATGCGTGACACCTGCCGCTTGCTCAGGCCCTTTGAGGAGGCCACGCTATTCGTGAGTCGGCAGGACTATGGGATGAACGACGTCATTCCTCTGTTGCACGTCCTGGAACAAATGCTGTTAACAATGGCTGGTCAGGGTGCGGTAGACGTGGCGCACAGATCTCAACGCCACATGACCCCTGTGGGGGCAGGACAGAAAGAAGAGGAGGAGGTAGAGGAGGACATTTGTGCTCAGGAATTATTGAGTGAAATGGGTGGTTTTTCCACTCAGCGGACAGGAGTGGAGGAGCAGGAGCATCTGGTAGAGGAGGAGGAGGAGGAGACAGAGGACCCAGACGCACCGTGGCAGTATGCTGTGGAGATGGAGGCAGGGAGTCCCTCGCATTCCTTGGCACAAATGGCCCATAGCATGCTCAGTTGCTTGCGTAGCGACAGCCGAATAATAACCATCAGACAGAGGGATGACTTTTGGCTGTCCACCTTGTTGGACCCTCGCTACCGTTCAAAAATGGTGGCCTTTTTCACACCTGCTGAGAGGGAGGCCAAAATAACGTACTATAAAAACCACCTATGTAGTCAGTTGGTCTCTGCCTTTCTGCGCCAACGTCCATCCTCAGACACTGTGGGCCCTGTGCGCTCGCGTTCCGCTGCCATGGCAGCAGGGGAGGGGTGGGGTGGTAGGAGCAGTGGCAGCTCCACCAGCAGCGGCTGCCTCAGTCTGCAGTCGATGATGAGTAGCTTTCTTCACCAGCGCAGTGAGGAAACTACTAACCAGCCGCAGCAGCAGCAGCAGCATCAGGTGGACCTGGAGCAGGACCTCAAACAACAGGCTTGGGCCTACTTGGACAGCACCCTGCCAACCGAGGTAGACAACCCCCTTGACTACTGGGCAACGAAACTTGACCTTTGGCCCCAACTAGCTGAATTTGCCCTTGAAAGGCTGTCATGCCCGGCCAGTAGCGTGGCATCGGAGCGCGTGTTTAGTGCGGCAGGAGGTATTGTAACTCCGCGGAGGACACGACTGTCCACCCAAAGTGTGGAGAGACTCACGTTTGTGAAAATGAATCAGGCGTGGATTAGTCTGGATTTCAAACCACCAGTTCCTGACACAACTGACTAAATCCGCCATGAATCATGCCCCAAACATGTGCCACTTTCAGGTCTCCTCACACTGCTGGTGTGTTCCATTTTTTGTCATAGGGTGCTGGCAGATTACGGGCCTCCCATTGCTGCTGCCAGGCCCGTAATCTGCCATGGGCCCCTATACCGCCTCCTCATGCTGCTGCCAGGTCCAGAGTCTCTCATGGGTCCCTGTACGGCCTCCCATTGCTGCTGTCTCCATCGCCACACTCTGCCATGTGCCACTTTCAGGTCTCCTCACACTGCTGGTGTGTTACATTTTTTGTCATAGGGTGCTGGCAGATTACGGGCCTCCCATTGCTGCTGCCAGGCCCGTAATCTGCCATGGGCCCCAGTACCGCCTCCTCATGCTGCTGCCAGGTCCACAGTGTCTCATGGGTCCCTGTACGGCCTCCCATTGCTGCTGTCTCCATCGCCACACTCTGCCATGTGCCACTTTCAGGTCTCCTCACACTGCTGGTGGGTTCCATTTTTTGTCATAGGGTGCTGGCAGATTACGGGCCTCCCATTGCTGCTGCCAGGCCCGTAATCTGCCATGGGCCCCAGTACCGCCTCCTCATGCTGCTGCCAGGTCCAGAGTCTCCCATGGGTCCCTGTACGGCCTCCCATTGCTGCTGTCTCCATCGCCACACTCTGCCATGTGCCACTTTCATGTCTCCTCACACTGCTGGTGTGTTCCATTTTTTGTCATAGGGTGCTGGCAGATTACGGGCCTCCCATTGCTGCTGCCAGGCCCATAATCTGCCATGGGCCCCAGTACCGCCTCCTCATGCTGCTGCCAGGTCCACAGTCTCTCATGGGTCCCTGTACGGCCTCTTATTGCTGCTGTCTCCATCGCCACACTCTGCCATGTGCCACTATCAGGTCTCCTCACACTGCTGGTGGGTTCCATTTTTGTCATAGGGTGCTGTATGGCCTCCCATTGCTGCTGCCTCCACCGCCGCACTGTGGCTCCACACTCTGGTTTTGGCCCCGTGATTCTAAGATCGACGGCACTCATCTGCATGTCATACTGACTGACAGTATTATTTCTCTTCCCCAGCAGACTCCAAGGGCATTTAAATTAAAGGTACAGTGTTCTGCACTAATATAAAGGCTCTCTGAAGCCTAGAAACACCCTTTTATAAGTTAAAATCGCAGCGAATATATTCGCATCGAATCGAATTTATTCCTCGAATTCGCCGAATCAGCCGAATCGAATTTTCGCTCATCTCTAGTTAGGATGAAATGTTGGGGTTAAGGTCTAGGGTTAGAGTGAAATGTTTGGGTTAAGGGCTAGGGTTAGGGTGAAATGTGAGTGTTAAGGGCTAGGGTTAGGGTGAAATGTTAGTGTTAAGGGCTAGGGTTAGGGTGAAATGTTAGGGTTAAGGGCCAGGGTTAGGGTGAAATGTGAGTGTTAAGGGCTAGGGTTAGGGTGAAATGTGAGTGTTAAGGGCTAGGGTTAGGGTGAAATGTTAGGGTTAAAGGCTAGGGTGAAATGTTAGGGTTAAGGTCTAGGGTTAGGGTGAAATGTTAGGGTTAAGGGCTAGGGTTAGGATGAAATGTTAGGGTTAAGGTCTGGAGTTAGGGTGAAATGTTAAGGTTAAGGGCTAGGGATAGGGTGAAATGTTAGGGTTAAGGGCTAGGGTTAGGGTGAAATTGTAGGGTTAAAGTCTAGGGTTAGGGTGAAATGTTAGTGTTAAGGTCTAGGGTTAGGGTGAAATGTTAGGGTTAAGGGCCAGGGTTAGGGTGAAATGTCAGTGTTAAGGTCTAGGGTTAGGGTGAAATGTTAGTGTTAAGGTCTAGGGTTAGGGTGAAATGTTAGTGTTAAGGGCTAGGGTTAGCGTGAAATGTTAGTGTTAAGGGCTAGGGTTAGGGTGAAATGTTAGTGTTAAGGGCTAGGGTTAGGGTGAAATGTTAGTGTTAAGGGCCAGGGTTAGGATAAAATGTTAGTGTTAAGGGCTGGGGTGAAATGTTAGGGTTAAGGGCTAGGGTTAGGGTGAAATGTTAGTGTTAAGGGCTAGGGTTAGGGTGAAATGTTAGGGCACTGAAAGGCTACACTGATGGGAGCTGAAGAGGCTGCACTGATGGGCACTGATAAGGATTCACTGATGAGGCGGAACTGATGGCCATTAATAGGCGGCACTGATGGGCACTGACAGGCATCACTGATGGGCACTGATAGCCAGCACAAATGGGCACTATTGGCTGCACTGATGGGTACTGATGCGGCTACACTGATCATTAGTGCCCTGATGATAAGTGTAGTTGTCCCCCTGAGAAATGCATCTTACTGGCTCTCCTTTCCTCATGTGCTGTCAGCACGAGGAGAGGACTTCCAATAACCGGCATTTCCTATTTACACTGTGATCTGCTGTGATTGGACATAGTTGGTAAAAGGCGGCTCTGATTGGCCCTTTGCTTGAACACATGATTAGCTGTGTTCGAAGAGGCCCAGGGGGCGCACGGGGGTGTGGTTCTGGGAGGACATCCATGGACACCCTCCCAGAACTAGCCATCTTTTGGCTATAGCGTAGTCGGGAAGTGGTTAAAAATGATTTTGTCTCATTTGTGCATTTTTATATGTATATAGGACTTTGGTGGGGATAGACATGCTAAAAGTAACGTAAACATGTGGGGATTTGGGGATTTTGCAGAGCAGTGTAGGCAACTAGTGCACATGCTCAGTTTTCAGTGAGTTTTTATGCTGTCCATTTCCTTCTTGATCACATCTGAGCAACCCATGTGACTATACAGTCACACATGTGGGTGCACACACAGTGGTAAATGACATCCCACTCTCTCCCTCCTCCTCCATGCCCACTAACCAGCTAAACACAATGGGGGTGAGATATTGGGATATTACATCTTGATTGATGGAGGCTTCACCTTCCTGTAATTCTAAGACTCAGGCTGCAGGGTCATGACACAGCCTGTGACTGGCAGAAAACTGCCCGCACCATGTTATTGCCAAAAATAATAAAGATTTGATTTCATATATACAGTATATATTTGTATGACAATTTAAAACATTTTATCAATATCAATTATTTATTTTTACTCTGTATCCCAAAGGCTGTTTTTTTTTTTAACATGTGACCAGCAGAAGAGAGCTAGAAGCTCCTCCTGCCTATGTTGCCCTGCAGACAGGCCGGGCAAGAGCTGGTGAACGCAATGAAAGAAATGTAAACCACTCCAGGTGAGTGAATGGAAGACAAGTCCCTCTGACCATCAACAGGTGCTAGTCCTCTTCTGTGACTGTAGTAACTGTTGGTTATGTGTTAGAGAAGACACTGGTAGCTTGTGATGAGGCAGAACTCTGTTTTACTTGTGTGGCTTAAGTTGCAAACATACAGAACACATTTCAGTATGTGGTTTTGAAGAGAGGAAGGAGAGAGAACCAACAAGTTTTACACATATGCACAACTAGTAACCTTAGTGTACAGTGCCATCTACTGGTCAAGTGATATTAACACACAATACTATATAGTACATGCTGTTGTATCTCCAACAGTAACATGTAAAAGCACAAAGGGTTGACCACACTCCATGGATGTGACAGATATAACTTCAATTTATTGATGCTTCACATAAAAAAAATCAAAAGATCACAACTCCAAACCAAGGACAAGGAAAATTAGACGCGTTCAGACGGCTTGTAGTTCTCAATGAATTACCATGGCGCATCCCGTACGGCAAGCAGATATTCTGACATATCTGCAGGAGACCTGCATGGCACCAATGATTTGCTGATCGCTGGTGAAATGCTTTCCAGGCTCCTGCAACCAAAAATAATAAATGCGCATTTTTGTACCTGCAAAAAAATGTGCGTTTATTATTTTTTTTATCAAAAGTTGAACTTATCCTTTAAGTTATGCTTTACTATCAAGCTAAACAGTATTGTAACTCGTTTACAACAAATAAATGCAATCCACAATTTATCCTTCAGTGTTCTTTTCAGAAAACAAAATTTGTTAACAGACAATTTCTTTGAAAGTTACCTGATATGGAAACCTCAATAAATGGCAATCATTTTGCAGGCTATTATTAGCAGTGATAATTTGCAGCTTTGGCACGTTGCTATAGCTACCTTTGAAGGCGCAGAGGACGGGATTTGGAATATTTAATCCTCAGGTGATTTTTAGTGGCGGCAGCTGTCCGTGGTTTGAAAGGCGTGGCTAATTATACCATTAAGACAGCGAAATGGCAGAAAGAGGCTAATTAAGTTTTGTAGATCCGACACAGGTGGTTATTGAAGAGCGCCTGTAGTTTGCTAATGAAGCCTGCCAACAAATATATGGAATCATAATGGTTGTGTCTAATGGAAGAGCTTGCTTCTTTATTCCTCATACAGGTCTTAATAAAGAAATACATATTCCATAGTAAAGAGGAATTCCAGGTATGGATATTTTATACCTAGTTACATTGCTCCAACTTGGATCAATATAACTTCCGTCATGGCCAAAAATGTTGGCAACTCTTCATTTCTGTCAGATAATGCTCCACATCGCCCAGAAAATCGTTGCAATTACAAATGTTTAACCCCATAACACAAATATGCGACCTCACAGAACTAGGCTCTTTTCTGATGGGCCGCTTATTTGTATACCTGTCTTTCTGCTGGGAGCGCAGCGATTGGGACCCCCGATTCCGGGTCACATGATCGTTGTGATAGCCTCTGATTGGCTATCATAGTGATCAGTCACTGTACTTGTTTTTTTTTCTCTCTGAATGATACATTGTATCTCTCGCCTTCCTTGCATAGAGAAAAAAAACTGTTTGTTAAAAAAAAAAGAAAGATAAATAAATAAATAAGTATTAAAAAATAAAATAAAAAATAAAGAAAAAATACCTAGATCAAGGTTTGATCTAGTTCAGTGCCAGGGTTAGTGTTTGGGTCAAAGGTCAAGGTCAAAGCTTAGGGTCAAAGGTCAGGATTTTTTTTTTAAATTTGTATCAATGTCAGTTACTGTCAGTGTGTTTTAGGTAAAGAAAACAGAAAACAAAATGCACACTATTGTTTCTGGGCTGTACTACGGGTACAAGCAATTAATAACATACACATATATGGTATCGCTGTGATCGTTAAGACCTGGAAAATTTATTTTGGATTGTTCTCTGGTGGTAGGTTATTGTAGTAACAAGAAACACACAGCTAAATTGAAAAAACAAATTTTTTTTACTATTTTGGGCCAGTTTTCCTTTGATAATAAAAACAAATCAGCAGATATCTATTGCCATTTACCACCAAATGGAAGCCCAATGTGTCCTGAAAAAAACAAGGTATAAGTCACCCGGATGTAAAAAGTAGTTATTTATTTCAGGTACCTATATAGTGCCATCAATTTACGCAGTGCTTTACATATATATTGTACAATCACATCAGTCCCTAACCCTCAAGGGGCATACAATCTAAGGTCCCTAACTCACATTCATACATACTAGGGACAATTTAGACAGGAGCCAATTAACCTAGCAGCATGGAGTGTGGGAGGAAACCCTCTCGCAGGCACAGGGAGAACATGCAAACTCCAGGCAGGAGGTCCCGTGGCTGGGATTCAAACCAATGACCCTAGTACTGCCAGTCAGAAGGGCTAACCATTTAGCCACTGTGCTGTGATGATATGTACGGTTTCACTAACACATGTCAAAGTTGCAAAATTGTGCTTAGGCATTTAGATTTGTTTTACCCTTAGGCGCAAAGAGGTTAAACAAATTTATTTACGAAACAAAATTATTTAAATAACAAATCAAAATCTGTAAGTTTCCCTTAGCCTGGGAAATGACGTTATGTCATTCCCCATGCTTCTGGCATATGGGCAGTGATGCTTTGCTGTAAAAATCCCTGAGGAAACCAAGGGCCCAAGGCTTGCACATTTCATAGGCATTACAACATGTTTTAATAAATACTGCTCTACAAGTATATATGTATATTTTTTATTGTGTGCGTATAGCAGCAATCGCCGCAGATAATCTCTGGATGTGCAGAAATTGGCGAATAGCTGCGGCTGCTGGCTACCTGCCATTATAGTGAACGGGACCGGCGGCCGCACCTTCCCTGCTGAGAGCCAGTGACAGCCTCAGAGGCTACTACAATCTGCACTGCCCCTAATTGCTGGTGTGAATGAAGCATTACTACTAGGCAAAATCTAATCATACAATACTGTTCACCGCAGTGGGCTACACATGCCACAGAACTTGTTATCCCAGAGTCCCCCGGCCTTTCATCATCTTAGTCATCCTCACATTTTGTCACTCTGTTTTGAGGTTTTAATTGTAAAGTCAGGCGGATTACTTGTTCTGAGTATTGTTAATGTTTACATTTTGTTTAACTGTTTAAATATCAATTGTCTGAGGTTATAGTAGGCTTTTTTTGTCAAGTTTCAGGATGTCAGCAAAAAAAAGTGCTCCGTCAGTTAATTTTCTTTGTTTTGTCAGCAAAAAAAGTAATTGGGGGTTGGCAACACTGGGTGCAACTTATGTAGGAGGTTGTGCTTTATCTCTGTGTATCACCTGACGCCAGTTACATTGATATACACTATATTGCCCAAAGTATTGGGCCGCCTGCCTTTACACGCACACAGGGGCGGACTGACAACTCATGGGGCCCCCGGGCAATAGGGGATCATGGAGCCTCTGTGTCCTTGCCCAAACTCAAAAAAGCCTATGAAAAAGGTACCAGGGGCATCTCATGGGGCCCCCTACTGACCCCGGGCCCTCGGGCAGTGCCCGAGTTTCCAAATGGTCAGTCCGGCCCTGCATGCACATGAACTTTAATGGCATCCCAGTCTTAGTCCGTAGGGTTCAATATTGAGTTGGCCCCGCCCTTTGCAGCTATAACAGCTTCAACTCTTCTGGGAAGTATGTCTATGGGAAGGTTTGACCATTCTTCCAGAAGTGCATTTGTGAGGTCGGGCACTGATGTCAGACGAGAAGGCCTGGCTCGCAGTCTCCGCTCTAATTCATTCCAAAGGTGTTGAGGTCAGGACTCATGAAATTGTCCAAAATGTCTTGGTATGCTGACACCTTAAGAGTTCCCATTACTGGAACAAAGCGGCCAAGCCCAACCCCTGAAAAACAACCCCACACCATAATCCCACCTCCACCAAACAGTACTGTTCTCCTGGCAACCACCAAACCCAGACACGTTCATCGGATTGTCAGATAGAGAAACGTGATTGGTCACTCCAGAGAACATGTCTCCACTGCTCTAGAGTCCAGTGGCGGCGTGCATTACACCACTGTATCCGACGCTTTGCATTGCACTTAGTGATGTAAGGCTCGGATACAGCTGCTCGGCCATGAAAACCCATTCCATGAAGATCTCTACGCACTGTTGTGCTAATCTGAAGACCACATCAAGTTTGGAAGTTTTTAGCTATTGAGTCTGCAGACAGCTGGTGACTTCTACGCACTGTGGCTGAGTTGCTGTTGTTCCCAGTTGCTTCCACTTTGTTATAATCCCACTAACAGTTGAGTGTGGAATATTTAGTAGCCAGGAAATGTCATGGATGGACTTATTGCACAGGTGACAACCTATCACGGGACCACGCTTGGAGTCACTGAGCTCCTGAGAGCGACCCATTCTTTCACCAATGTTTGTAGAAGCAGTCTGCATGCCTAGGTGCTTGATTTTATATACCTGTGTCCATGGAGGTGACTGGAACATCTGAATCCAATGATTTGGAGGGGTGTCTTAATGTTTTGGCAATATAGTGTATGTAAGGTTTCACAACCACGTTAAAGTGTGAGTTCTCGTTTTCACTAAAATTAAAAGGTGAATTAACATTGTACACCCTCCCTGGTTTACTTTAGTAGATAATTAGCTTTCGTTGCTCATACAGCCAGAGCAGGGATCCATGGATATGAAAGCTGATGTTTTCTTCCTCTTCTTTCCTTAGGGATGCCAGAATGGATCAGAGCAATTCAGATTGGTCAAGGCTATCACATGCAGCACATGACCAATCACAATTCCTCTGATCCTTCCTGGAAGAAGACTGATGCTTTCAAATCTCCGGACTCCTGCACTGGCTGCATGGGTAGTGAAAGCAAGACATCCAAGGAGTGCAGCGGGGACCATGGAGGGTTTATGGTGTTCATTTTCTGTGAAGAAAATTTTTTTTTGTCTGTGGGAATGAGCACTTTCAGTTCATTATTCATACTTTAGAAAGTAGCCACAGCCTGAGTTGGGGATAAACTATGAACCACTTGGTCTTTTTCTGCTGTCATTATTCTATGTTTCTAGAAAAGCCTGTCACCTGCTAAAGTTCCATCTTTCTTCTCAGTATGGAAGCAATGGTCTGTCTGCAAAGGTCTGACATGCCCCCTACTCAGTCAGAGACAGAGTTATCCAATCAGTAGACACGTGCGATTCCTTTTGTTCAGAATCAAAATACAGACAAATTTTTTGTTATTTGGAAATTCACATGTATCCGAATTTCCGAATTACAAAACTAACAAGTCTGAAATCACAAAATAAAATACGGAGGAAATCAAATTTGTGTCAAATACAAAATGTAAAGAATAGAATAGAACATAAAAGAATAGAATAGAATAGAAAAACAATAGTATAGAAAAGAATAGAATAGATTAGAATATAAAATAAAAGAATAGATTGGAAAAGAATTGAATAGAAAAACATAATTGAATAGAATAAAGTAGAAAGAATATAACTGTCTACCAAAATTCGAATTTAAAATAGAATACATTTGATATTAAATAGAATAGATACAAATAAACTGTACTAGAATAAAATAGAGTAGAATGGAATAGAAAAAACAATAGAATAGAATAAAATAGAATACAATTGTCTTCTGAAATTCGAATTTTGAGCAGAATAAATTCAAATTCGAATAGAATAGAAATGAATAGAATGTAATGTAGTAGAATAAAATAGAGTAGAATAGAAAAAAAAACAATAGAATATAATTCAAATAGAATGGAATAAAATAGAAAGAATATAATTATCTTCCAAATTTTTAATTTCGAATAGTAGATATTCAAATTCGAATCGAAAAGATCAGAATAGAATAAAAATGAATGCATAGAAAAAAACAATAGAATAGAATAAAATAGAAAGAATATAATTGTCTTCTGAAATTTAAATTTCGAATAGAATACATTCAAATAGATTAGAATATAATAGAAAAGAATGGAAACTAAGAGAATAGCACAGAATAGAAAAACAACAATAGAACAGAATAGAATAAAATAGAATATAAGTGTCTTCCGAAATTCGAACTTCTAAGAATAAATTTGAATGCTAATTTGAATTCTAATGCTGATTCAAATTATCCAAATTTGGTTGAATTGAACTTGAATCAAATAAAATTAGAAAGCTAATAAAACAAATTCTGAAAATGGATTAACCTCTTCCGACTGTACACAAATAAGCGGCCCCACTGGATTGGGCTTTTTTCTGTGGGGCTGCTAATTTACATACCGCTCTTTGTGCTGGGAGCCCGCCACACGGCACAGAGACTGGGGTCTCACTGAGAGCCCAGGGTCCCGTGGTAATTATCGGGACCCGGAACTTCCGATTCTGGGTTATCAGATCGCTGTGATAGCCTCTGATTGGCTATTACAGTGATTAGTCACTGTGAAGCCCGCCCCCGTGTTTTCTAAATGGAGGAGAGAGATACATTGTATGTAATAATAATAATAAACTAAAAAAAATACCTGGATAAAGGTTTGATCTAGGTAAGTGCCAGGGTTAGTGTTTGGATCAAGGTCAGGGTCAAAGGTCTATAGTTTTTATTCTATTCTATTCTATTTTCTTAGTCTCAATTCTTTTCTATTCTGTTCTTATCTATTCAAATTTAATCTTTTCGAAATTCAAATTTCGGAAGACAGTTATATTCTTTGTTTTTTTCTATGCAGGGGCAAGGGTCAGGATTTTTTTTTTTTTAATCAGTATTAGTGTCAGTTATGCAGGCCATAGACGGGTCGAAAACCGGCCATTTTTTAAAAAAGAAATGAAAAATCGGTCGTTCAATAGGCCGACGTTACCACCAATGGTAAAAAAAATTGGACGATTTTCGTCCCATCTACGGCCAACATTTAATTACTTCTGTCCTTTGCAGAGAGCTCCGCTGTTATATTTGACATGAAAAAGTATTGCGGTTGCAACAATTTATCCATTTGTATCCATTTCGGATACAGATGTTTTTATTCGGATACAAATAGATACATTGTTGCAACCGCAAGACTTTTCATATACAGTGAGGAACAGAAGTATTTGAACACCCTGCGATTTTGCAAGTTCTCCCACTTAGAAATCATGGAGGGGTCTGAAATTCATATTGTAGGTGCATTCCCACTCTGAGAGACAGAATTTAAAAAAAATATTCAGGAAATCACATTGTATGATTTTTAAAGAATGTATTTGTCTTGCACTGCTGAACATACTGTAAGTATTTGAACACCTAAGAAACAGCAATAATTCTGGCTCTCAAAGACCTGTTACTGTGCCTTTAAAAAGTCCACCTCTACTCCACTCATTAATCTAACGTAGTAGCACCTGTCTGAGCTCTTTAAAGACACCTGTCCACCCCACAGTCAGTCAGACGCCAACTACTACCATGGGCAAGACCAAAGAGCTGTCAAAAGACACCAGAGACAAAATTGTGGACCTCCACAAGGCTGGAAAGGGCTACGGGGCAGTTGCCAAGCAGCTTGGTGAAAATAGATCAACTGTTGGAGCAATTGTTAGAAAACGGAAGAGGCTGAAGACGACTGTCAGTCTCCCTCGGACTGGGGCTCCATGCAAGATCTCACCTCGTGGGGTATCACTGATGATAAGAAAGGTGAGGAATTAGCCCAGAACTACAAGGGAGGAGCTGGTCAATGACATAAAGAGAGGTGGGACCACAGTTTCAAAGGTCACTGTCGGTAGAACACTACGCCGTCATGGTTTCAAATCATGCATTGCACGGAAGGTTCCCCTGCTCCAGTCATCACATGTCCAGGCCAGTCTGAAGTTTGCCAATGACCATCTGGATGATCCAGAGGAGGCATGGGAGAAAGTCATGTGGTCAGATGAGACCAAAGTAGAACTTTTTGGTCTAAACTTCACTCGTCGTGTTTGGAGGAAAAAGAAGGATGAGTTGCATCCCAAGAACACCATCCCTACTGTGAAGCATGGGGGTGGTAACATCATGCTTTGGGGGTGCTTTTCTGCAAAGTGGAAAGGACGACTGCACTGTATTAAGGAGAGGATGAATGGGGCCATTTATTGTGAGATTTTGAGCAACAACCTCCTTCCCTCAGTCAGAGCATTGAAGATGGGTGGTGGCTGGGTCTTCCAACATGACAACGACCCGAAGCACACAGCCAGGAGAACCAAGGAGTGGCTCCGTAAGAAGCATATCAAGGTTCTGGAGTGGCCTAGCCAGTCTCCAGACCTAAATCCAATAGAACATCTTTGGAGGGAGCTGAAACTCCGTGTTGCTCAGCGACAGCCCCGAAACCTGACAGATCTAGAGGAGGTCTGTGTGGAGGAGTCGGCCAAAATCCCTGTTGCAGTGCAAACCTGGTCAAGAACTACAGGAAACGTCTGACCTCTGTAATTGCAAACAAAGGCTTCTGTACCAAATATTAACACTGATTTTCTCAGGTGTTCAAATACTTATGTTCAGCAGTGCAAGACAAATACATTCTTTACAAATCATACAATGTGATTTCCTGAATTTTTTTTAAAATTCTGTCTCTCAGAGTGGTAATGCACCTACAGTGTGAATTTCAGACCCCTCCATGATTTCTAAGTGGGGGAACTTGCAAAATCGCAGGGTGTTCAAATACTTCTGTTCCTCACTGTAAAATATAAGAGCAGACTGGAATTCTTTTTCTTCTTCTTTTTCCTCTTCTTCTTTTCTTCTTCTTCTTTTTCTTCTTCTTGCAGGTCACGGCTCATGCACAGATTTTTTTATCGGTAAAACGATCGGCCGATTTGCCTATCATTGCCGGGAAAATCGGCCGATCGGCAAAATCGGCCGAATTTTTTCCAACTTTACCGATAAAAAAATGTGCCAAAACCCTGAAAAACGGCCAATCAATTAACCCACTAACGGTGTGAAAATCAGCCGATTTGTTTTTTGCCTGAAAAATCGGCTGATTTTTGACCCGTCTATGGCCTGCATTAGTGTCTTTTTAGGTAGGATAACAAAAACAAAATGCGCACTATTGTTTCTGGGCCCATGGATGCAAACAACAACTAACATACACATACAGTATGTGGTATCGCTGCAATCATCAGGAGCAGGAGAATTTATTCTGAGTTGTTCATTGGTGGTAGTTTATGGTAGAAGCAAGAAATTTACAGCTAAATTAAAAAAATATATATTTTTTTTACTATTTTGGGCCAGTTTTCCTTTGATAATAAAAAAAAATCAGGAGATATCCATTACCATTCACCACCATTTGTCCTGAAAAAAAAAATATGTATATTCCAGCTGGATATACAAAGTAGTGATGATATGTACGATTTTAGTAACACATGTCAAAGTTGCAACATTGTGCTTAGGCATTTAGATTTGTTTTACCCCTAGGCGCGAAGAAGTTACATTTATTTACTAAACAAAATTATTTAAGTAACGAAATGAAACAATTTTTTTCGTTCTGCACATGTCTACCAATCAACAAGAAGCATGCGCTTTGTGGATTTCAGAGCTATAGGTCTATAGTAGGTAGTGTGTCAGACCTCTGCAATAAGACCTCTGCTTTAACAGAGCGTGCAAGGGTCCCAATGTGCAGCTGCTGGCAGGAGAAAGGCTTTTCTACTAAGGCTGTGGCTGCTTTATAAGGAAAACATTTGATCTGATGTATCTAAAATGTAGTTAGCTGATTCAAACTGAAAGTTTAGTTGGGCTTTAACCGCTCGCTCTCCAGAGGATTTACCCCCCTTCCTGACCAGGCCATTTTTTCCGATACAACGCTGCGTTACTTTAACTGACAATTGCGCGGTCATGCAACGCTGCACCCAAATGAAAGTTACGTCCTTTTTTTCCTACAAATAGAGCTTTTTTCCAGTGGTATTTGATTGCATGTGCTTTTTAAATGTTTTGCTCTATAAACAAAAAAAACCCGACAAGTTTGAGAAAAAAACAATATTTTTGACTGATATTTTTGGTGTTAAAATGTAAAGTAAAAAAATAAAAAAAATAAAATTTTGCCATAAATTCGGCCAAAATGTATTCTGCTCCATGTCTTTGCTAAAAAAAATTCCAATACGTGCATATTAATTGGTTTACACGAAAGTTATAGCATCTACAAATGGAGGATTAGATACTGGAATTTTTTTTTGTTTACTAGTAACCAGCAACTTATTGCAGGACTGCGGGACTGCGGTGGGCATTCTGACACTGGGGGGAACTGACATGTCCAGTAAAAAAATTTAAAAATCAAATTTCGTCATAAATTTAGGCCAAAATATATTCTGCTCCGTGTCTTTAAAAAAAAAAAAAAACTCCCAATACGTGTAAATAAATTGGTTTACATGAATGTTATAGCATTTACAAATGGCTGTATAGGTACTGGGCATTCTTGTTTCCTACAAGCAATTTCGGTTATCAGTGACTTTTAGTGGGACTGCTGCGTGCATTCTGATACTGGAAGTGGGGACCTAACTTGGTGTCACTAACATCCCCAGTGACACCAATACAGTGATCAGTGCTAATAAAAAGCCCTTACACTTTACTAATGACACTGGGTAGGAAGGGGTTAACATGTGGGCAGGGGCGAACTGACAACTCATGGGGCCCCCGGGCAATGGGGCCCCTCTGTCCTTGCCCAAACTCAAAAAAGCCTATGAAAAAGGTACCAGGGGCATCTCATGGGGCCCCCTACTGACCCCGGGCCCTCGGGTAGTGCCCGAGTTTCCAAATGGTCAGTCCGCCGCTGCATGTGGGTTGATCAAAGGGTTAGCTGTGTGCTGTTTCACTATTTTGGCTATTTGTGTTTCACTGTAAGCACACTGATTTGTATGGCTCTGCAATGCAACAAAGCCATACATAGCAGTGCGCAGGAGCTGACAGGGGAGAGATCTGTATTGTTTATACACAGGTCTCTGCCCCATCGAAGATACTTTGCAATCAGCGGGCGCCAGCAAGTAATCACCGGTCGGGACCTAGCAATTGACAGCCGAGGCCGCAAATGGTGGTGCGGGTAGGGGCACGCGCCTCCTACCTAGAACTGCAAAAATCATTTAAATATATGTGATTTTGTGTACCCATGCCGTCCTGTAGCTGTATTTCTGCTATAGGGCAGTGCAGAACCGGTTAATCCCCACAAAAAATAAATAAAACAATAGCATGGACTTTCTTAGCTGTAGTCTGTTCTTACACTTGAGCTGTAATTGTCCCTTAATAAGTAGAATCCCAGTGCAGTGCGGTCTGTTGCTTGTTATTAGTATAATCACGATCATATAATTGGCTTCTCACTCAGGAGGGTCTGGCACATCTGATCTCTGGGAAGATAGAAAAGTACTATTGATTTTCAAAATGAATACAAATAACTAACTGGCATCACAGAGAGAATTATTAATGATTAGAAGAATTGTTAGATACAACTAAATACACAGCCAGAAACTCAGAAAGACGCTTTGCTCTAACTAGACATTCAAAAGTAGATACAATACAAAGAAATCAAAAGGTGCTTTATGCTTCTTTATTAGATAATACGGCTAATTTGTCACTGTAATAAAATGAAGAGGTACATTTGTTCTTACAAACCTAGACATCAATAAGCAGCTTTGTAGAATAACTCCACTAAGCATTCTTTGTATTCAAAATGGCAACACAGTGGTTCAGTGATTGACACATGCAGGCTCTGGCTGCTGAGATTGAATCCAATCTGAGACACTGATGGAGGTATTGAGCCTTTGTCTGTCTTTGTCTGTGTCAGTTTGGTTCATTTCCCTTTTACTATCTCTGATGCTGCTACAAAAAAAGGATACTAGGAGATTAAAGCGAATTTCCACTTTTGCAGTCAAATTTGGGAACACCCCACTGTATGTTTGTTTTGTGTCCCCATTCACACAGCATTTTTATTTTTACTTTTTTTTCTTTGAACCCAAGGTGTGGTCCACAAAAACTAAAGTAAGTTAAGTTTACATTAAATGTAACTAAACAAAAGTGCACAAGCGGAGTTCCACTCACATCTTAACCTTCATCAACAGCCTTGCTGCCCCAAACTGTACTCTTGGGTACCTTAGAAATATCTAAGACTATACCCCTGAGAATTAACCCTTTCCTGGACATTTCTCCACTCAATGTTCCTAAGAAATTAGTGCTCTGCAAACCGATTCCTTATTGCAGAAACTATTCCCCTCTGACATGTCAGAGTCTTCAAGGGCCCCAAAGTATCCGGGAGAAGACTTTCTTTCAAGCAGAGTTCCGGCCATCTTCTGTCCCTGGGCGCCGGCATCTTTGGTGTGGGCATCTGGCTGTGACAGCTTGCGGCTTCACAGCCGGGTGCCCACTGCACATGCGCGAGTAGCGCTGCACTTCCTGAATGGTCCTGTAGTCTTCTGGGACCTGTCACGTGTCCCACAAGACTTCGGGGAGGGAGGAAGGGAGGACACCTTCCACTTCCGATCGCCTAAGTGATCGGAGCAGAAGTGGGAGTAGGTACCTGTCAAATTCGGGTACCCGCTCCCCCCCACCCCCCAAAGGTGCCAATCCTTAATGGGGAGCAAGGAACCAGTCTTTAAAGTGGAACTCCCCCTTTTGGGTGGAGCTCCGCTTTAAGGTATGTTGTCTAGTCCCCTCCCAAAGAAGAAAGACCCGGGGCACAAGACTCCTAATGGGGAAATGGCACACTCAGCTCCACCTAAGCAAATAGTAGATTCATGAAAAAGGTAGGCGCTAAACCAATAAATCATATGACAAATAATATCAAAATGCTTTAACAACAACATAAAATGACTATATTTCCCAAACCAAATAAATGTTAGACTTATAGTGAGTGACAGTCCCAAAAAATATAATCCTGTAGATCAAAGGATTTTCTTTTTCACCACGTGTAGACAAAAAGTGAATTCCTCACCACCAAAAATTATTGACCCCAGTTAAGGTGGTCAAAAGGCGCTTTATGGTCATGCAGTATGCTGACAGCCAGCAGCAAGCTCTTATGGGTCGAGGTACAAAGATGGCGGCCCACAGATAGGTGGTTGCGAAGCTCTGGGTGCACAGATATTAAATGGATTCCTAATCCCAGGCTCTCCTCAAGGTAAAGATATTGCTCCTAGTAGCTCAAGTAAACCAAATAGATTAAATGCTATAAGTGTAGTGTTTATCAAAGACCATGACACAGATAAATAACATGCCAATGCACTCACATGTGATGGTGCCCAAGTACCGGCACCAGTCTATGCAGCCTTTGTGTGTCACGAATCTCAATGGTGATGGCTGGCATGTGTTCCAAGCCTCGCTACCAGTGGGCTGGATGTGATGTCATAGGGACCATTACATGTGAGTGCATTGGCATTTTATTGGGCACAATCACATGTGAGTGCAGAAAGTACTTGATGAGGGGCTCTCCTAAAGCCCTCAAGACAGGGGGGGAAGGAACCTGATGGGGCACCTCACCACTCCTTATGGTCAGCTGCAGCTGACCAAAACATACTAGGTAAGGGGCTCACCCAAAAGAGGACCCCTCAAGACAGGGGAGGAAGGAACCTGATAACCTGATGTGTTCACTCCTTATGGTCAGCTGAAGCTGATCTTACAAATACTAGGTATGGGGCTTTCCAGAACAGAGATCCCTCAAGACAGGTCAGGAAAGAACTTGATGGAGCTCCTGACTGCACCTTATGTGGTCAGGGCCTGGACTTTAACCTGGGACCTCTATACTGTCTGGCAGTAACTCTTCTCACCGAGCTACCTGAGATACTGGACAGCACTCTGCCTGATCCATTGAACAGCCTTGCCTTGTCCCTTGTTTTCTGCTGAACCTTGAACTCTTTGCTCCTCCCATGAACTTCCTGATTTAAGCCATGTCTCTGCACTTCCTGTTTGCCAGAATTGTGTGCCTTCTCCTGCCAATATCTTTCTTTTGTCTCTCCTGCTGCCATCCGTATCTTCGCTACCACTTGTTACTGACCTTTGTCTTGCTTACTGACTATGCTTCTGTTTAATCCCTATATGTTATATGCGCTACTGGACCCTGGATCGCACACCCCCTGATGGGGTGATTCTGAGGACCACAATCTAGTACTAACATGCAGCAGAACTCATCACCATCATCAGGAGCTCTGGTGAATATTAGTTAGTGCTTAGACACCATGCCTCAGGAGAGCCCGCTTCATCTGCCAGAGTGACCTGTTGGTATACCTATACTGCTGGCTGGTTGGAGCCTCTTTGCTGCTATAGATACTGGTCTCCAAGCCTGACACCTGATTGTGACACATGGTCAGCCAAAGCTGTCCAAAAGTACTAGGTGAGGGACTTTTCTGAAGAGAGACCCTTCAAGACATGGGAGGAAGAAACCTAACCCCTCCCCCCTTTCTCCAGGTTTCAGGGAAGACCTACACCCTTCATCTTGAGTAAAAAGGAAAATCTAAGAATAAGTGCAGATGACACATGTGCAGATCAAATAAATAAATATGCAAAATAAAAAAGGTACAGGTGCAGAGTTTAGGCCATGCGGTCTGGTAACAAAAGTTGGCCCAGTCTTAGCCTAAATGCCAAACCCATGAGGAGTGGTTCAGAAAAAAACTTAGATGTTGTGGCCAAGTGAGGTTTCACACAGTGGGGATCCAAACCCATAGTGCTACTCCAGCATCCTCAGGGTGCCTCTCCTGGGGGGGTGCTTGATACCACAGTCCCTCTGTCTTCCCAGTCCCTGACCAGCCAAGGTAGTATATTCAAATCAGGAGGCACTGGGCTTCTCAGGATCCTTTACTCGGGAATTAGTCCTGTAACCACTTTATTCAGTGAGCGCCCAAGTTTCTATTCCCTTGGGAAAATCCTTTAAGACCCTATCATACCAGCAGGGATACTACACAGCCAGTCATCCCAGTCATAAGACCAGATCATAAGGCCAGTTATAGACTGGGTCAGTGACTGTTTTATGTACTGTTGAATTGCTGGTCGAGGGGTGCACTGGACACCCTAGCTGCCATTTTGCTACATGCTGGGTGTCCAGTGTGCTCCTGTACCTTTAAGGATGGGTGGGCTCCTTCAGTTCTATCTGCCCTTGGTCTATCCATTAAATACATGTGGCTCTACTATGGGGGCTCTTAAAATTGTAGAGTTAGGAACTACAGAATACTGGGGTGCCATGACGAGACTCTGTAGCTTACGCATGTATTTGCCAATGCGTGCTAACTAAACCCCTGTTTTTAACGCATACTGTTTGTTTTCAGGCTGGCTGGCAAGTTAGAGCTGTTAATTTTCTGTTTTGTTGTTTGACATGCGTCGCCCGTCCATGTGCTCCTTGCTGTGAAGGCCATTTATAGACTGGGGCAGTGACCATGTTTTTTATAAGGCCAGAATGTCCCTACTGGACACTGATGAGAATAGATACTACATTTGATCTTAGCCAAAAGGAAGAGAAGCATTCCCTTTCACACAGCATGCCACAAAAAAAAAAATCAAAATATTGCTTAACCTCCCTAGTGGTATTCCCGAGTGTAGCTCGGGGTAAAGTTTCAGTACCAAAAGCGGTAACCCCGAGCTACACTCGGGCTTACCATGCGGCGCTGCATAGGGAGTCCCTGCAGCGCTTACCTTGTCCTTGGCTCCCGCGATGCGTCCTCTGCAGCGTCCCCGGCCATCTCCTCCGGCTGATTCCGGCATCCAGCTTCTGTGTTCTGGTCCCTGTGACGTAGGGACGTACGGGCGCCGCCGGCAGTGGGAAATTTGAAAATTTTAAAAAAATTAAATTTTTTTCAAAACTAATTTTACATAGTAAAACATTGCTGTTTCAACCCATTTCACATACATTTTGTCCCGAGAGCTTTGTCCTGTCCCCTGTCTGCATTTTGACTGTTCTTTCTGCCTGGAAACTGAGAAACATCCATGGCGTCCAAAAAGCGTCCCTTTAGGTCAAAAGCGGTTTTAGACCGGCTAGAGAACAGCGATAGTAAATCAGAACCACTTGCAGAATTGAGTGATAATGATTTGTGGGGGAAATTCGTCATCAGACACTGAAAACGATTTTGCGACTTTGCTCAGCGATCTGCGAACTTGGCGCTATATTTCAAATTTCAGTGTTTTTGGTTTGATTATATTATTGAATTAAATGTATTATTATTATATTATTATTTTTTATGATTATTTATTATAATATAATTTATGATTTCGTGTTTCAAGTTTTATCATATCCGGAATGTTTACTAGACTCTTGTTCGGACAGATTTCAGTGAGTTATTCCTAAATATTACAGCCTACAATAAAAAAACTACATATTTCCATGCAAAATAATGGTACCGCTTTCAGCACCAAAAATCTGAAATAATCATACCGCTATGGAGGTTAACTTTTAGATGTTTCTAAGGAGAAGGTGTCATGGATGACTGCAAGGTTTTTTGAGCAATTTTAGAGTGAGCCCGTCCCAAGTCTGTCCTCATTAAATTTAATGCAAGAAGACCAGCCTCTACACCTTAAATCTTTCGTTAGGACAGACTGTTCAAAACTAGTTACCATTGTTCATGGAGATCTGCTGGCGCAGTATGGCAAACACAGCTGTCCAGCCCCCTTGTGATCAAGGAAAACTACATAGCATTTTTCCTTGCTGGAAGGTCCAGAATAAAGCATCTAAAAAAGGTAAGCAGCAATTTTTAAATGCTTTAGGTAAGGTATGGTATATGAATGGGGACAGGTAACAAATATAAAATAGGTGTTATCACAATTTAGCTGTAAAAGTGCAAATACACTTTAAGGCCACATTCACACTAACGTGCATAGTACCGTGAGGGCGAGTGACAGTGCCAGCCGCGGCAGGAAGCAGTGTGGTGGATATTTTATTTCAGCGATACACACTATTTATTTTATTTCTTATTTCTGAACCTTATTTGAAGGGTCATGTCGTAGAAAGCGCACCAACCTTTCACATTACCTCAGTAGACCATAATTTTATTAGATTCAGAATAATACTCACAATCAACGAAGTCCATCAAGCATGTAAGTCCTCAAAGAAACTTTAGAAATGTGAAGCCTGTGCGAGTCACATCGTAGGGGTAGATACTCAGCGTACTGCTGACGCGTTTCAAAGGGCATCCCTTCTTCATCACATTCATGTCAGTATACAGCAGCACGGTATGTTACACTGCTGTGTGGTGACATGTAGGGCCATCCTGTACGCTGCAGAAAAACGCAGATTTGCTGCATTTTTCTGCAGCTCGCTGCAGCACATATCATGCCAGCATTGTGGTGTGAAAGGGACACATTGAAAATAATTGGTGACTTGTGCTTGTACGGTGGGGAAACACGTAGGTCACTGCTGATAGTGTGAATGAGCCCATAGTGACGTGTTTTTGACAGCCCATTCATTCCAATGGGCTGCCAATTGTGTGGGAATGTGCAAAAAGTACGACAGAAGCAACTTTTGAAAATCGCAACACACCAAACCACATGATACTGTGTATAATTTGGTGGCCGCAAATGCATACATTGCTAGATGTGTCTAGAAGTGTCATTAACACCTCTGAAGAAGTCTGCAGGACTTCTCCAGAGCTTTCCCCATCCTCTGGAACTCTCTACCCCAATTTATCAGACAACCTCCTGCTATGCTCACTTTTAGGTGATGTCAGGGCTCCGGGTATGACCAGAGATGTGTGGACTGACACAGGGAAACGCAGGCTTCAGATATAGTATAAACAATATAATTTATTTAAGACTAAACAATACATAAATGCAGTGCAAGACTAAACATAAACACAGTGCAAACAAACCAAACCAAAACCCCCAACAGATAACAAAAGAACAATACTAAGTGTAGTCAGACGGGCCGGGTCAGGAACAATCAGGCAGACAAGGTACCAAAGGAGCAGACTGGAGAGTGGTCAGGAATAGCAGAGGTCAGGACAGGCGGAGTTCAATCAGAGTCAGGGATCAAGCCGGATCAGACAGGAAGCAGACAGGATGCAGGTACAGGGGCTCTTGGGAAACATACACCAAGGCCCTGATTGCAAGTCTGGCCATTCCTTATATGCACCTCCTGCAATCAGCCTCAGGTGTTTTGGCTGACTGCAACAGTGAGCCTCTGGTTGCTGAGAGCACCCGCTGGCCAGTCCTGGTACTGCAACCCACAAGGCAGGTGAGTCCCACTACTATTGGCGAGTCCATTCCTGACAGGTGATCTCTGAAAACCTATCTCTTCAGGGAAGCCTGTCCTGCCCTCAGCTAATAATGGAATTTTCTATTCCTCCTACTAGTCCATCCCCCACAGTTATTACCTTTTGTGCCACTAGCCCCTCCCTCTTAGATTGTAAACTCCAAGGAGCATGGCCCACCTAACCCTCTTGTATTGAACTGTATTGTTGCTGTATTGTCTCCCTTTATATTGTAAAGCGCTGAGCAAACTGTTGGCGCTATATAAATACTGTATAATAATAATAATTAACAATTAATCTCACCCATGCTCGTCTATAGAAGGAAGTGTATTTTCCGCACCTCAAGTCTCAAGTGGTGTGAGCGGGCCCATAACTTTAATCCTATGAGGAGCTTCCCTATGTTTATTGTATTTATTCTTATGTTTCTCCTATTTTTTATTTTACAATAATATATTTATTATGAAATATGTCAAAAGCTAACCCTTACCATTAACCCTTACCATTTTTTCTTTTTTTTCTTGCATAGAATGAAGAAGTGTTACATTTTGTCATTTTTTTCTGTCCCCTCTCTGTTTGTCCTGGTGACCATTGTCACAGAAATGGAAGATGATGGAATGGAAATACAAAATGTATAGTTTTCACTGAAACAAGAGGTTAAGGGAAACCTGTTCAGGTGACATTTATCTAAAAATGGGTTTCCACTTATCTCCAATTTATTTAGCTTTAAAGTGATACTAAAGATATATATTTTTTTAATAACAAACATGTTATACTTACCTGCTCTGTGTAATGGTTTTGCACAGAGCAACACTGATCCTCCTCTTCTTGGGTCCCCCGACAGAGCTCCTGGCTTCTCCCACCTTACTGAGTGCCCTCATAGCAAACCACTGGGGGCACTCATGCATGCTCACTCCTGAGCCAGCTCTGTGTGTCCATAGTCACAAAGAACGAGGCTCAGCCCTGCCCCTGCTCACTCCTCACTGGCTGTGAGTGACAGCAGTGGGAGCCAATGGCTTCCTCTGCTGTTTCTGAGCCAATGAGGAAGGAGAGAGCCAGGAGAGTTGCTGCTCTTGTGCACATCACTGGATTGAGATGGGGCTCAGGTAAGTCTTGGGGGGCTGGCGGGATGCTCTAGACAAAAGGTTTATGTTTTGTAAAAAACGATCAGCCTTTAGAACCACTTTAAATTTACTTTAATTCAAATGTATACATGCAGTTCATTTAGAAGGCTTTGAGCCACGTGAACTTTTTAAACTTTTGCAAAAATTAAAAAAAAAGAAAAAAAAGGTTTGTTTTGAAAAACTGAATATTCATTTTTACTTGGCAGAAAAAAACACCACGGCCTTTTTATGATCTAAATATAGATTTTTGTCCTTCTTTTTTACTCTCAGAAATGCTTTGAGCAGCATGACTACATTATAGATGTCAAACTGAACGTTCTTGCATATTCATTGAATGTTTTGTGTTTTGGAGGTCACGGCCAAGATCTAAATATAGCATACTTATTTCATTTTAAAAATGGCAACTTCCAAAAAAGTTAGTAAATAATGAAGAAAGATCAGAAGAGAATAACATTTCTAAAGTTTTGGAGAACGTTCATTAAAAATGTAGTTAATTAAAACACATATTAACGGTTCAGATTAAAACTCTAAATTTTTTTAAAACATTTATTAATATTTGTTCTGTTTTAATGGTCATTGTCAATTACCAAAAAAAGTACAATCTACCCCTGAAAAGAAAATAAACATGCTTACATATCCCAAGAGCCACTCCAGCCCCTATCCCTCTTTCCCCAGGTCTTCTCAAATATCCAGACAGTATCACATCTGCACACCGCTTCCAACCAACTTTCTTGAACAATAAGTCTACATATGACTTCCTATTTTTCCAATTACATTGGAAAGTTTTTTCATGTGATGTATGTTAGGGATGAGCAGAGTGATTTAGGTGAAAATTACAAAGCAGCAAACTCACAATTTCACTAACTGAACTGTTTTGGTTAAATTTTCTTGCAAAAAATGATCTACTTTTTTCTCTTTATTTAGAGGTTTTAGTTTTTTTTAGGGGGTGTGTATTTGGGGTAGTTTAGTTTACAGTACTTCATTTAGTGATTGTTTTAAGTGTATTTTATTATTATTTGTATACTGTCTCTTTACATTTTTAATTTCCTTTTTTTTGCTGTAGTTTTATTTTTGGAAAAAAATATGTTAATCAAGCTAATGAGGTTCTATTTTTTTGTGCAAGAATAGATCAAGGATAGTTGAAAAGATCTTCCATAACTCTCCAGAGATATTTAAAGCCCATTGCATCTCTACAAACCACGAATAACAACCTTAAGTTTGCCTTCATTATTGACTCTAATGTATTTCACCAAAATGGTGAAATTTTGCAAAAATCAGTTTTTGCTGAACTTTTAAGGAATTGAAGGAAAAAAAAGTGTTCTTGCTCCTACTGCTAGTGGAAAATAGATATGTGAAAAATACAGTGCTAACCTTATACTTTAGAGGATTTATTCAAAAAAGAAAACTATAATTCTATCACTTTACAAAACATTGATTCAGTCTCATCTTAAACATGAAGTTCAATTTTGACCACCAATCCTCAGAACACATGTTTGCTTAACAGTAGAGAGTCCAGAGAAGGGCAACTAAAATAAGGGGGGCTGAAGGACCATGAAATGAGATGAGGAACCACTACAAAAATGAACCTTATTCTCCAAAGAGAAGAGGTGTTTAAGTTGGGATATGATAGCAAAATACAAAGCATTCACTGTTACCTGTAGTATTTGGGGAAAATGGTTTTGTAGCAATATGTTATATGCTGTGTATGGCCTCTAGGGGTCTCACTACTTAGATACTGGTACAACTGTGTTATTATTATTATTATTATTATTATTATTATACAGTATTTATAAAGCGCCAATAGTTCGCTCAGCACTGTACATTACAAAGGGGGACAGAACATGTGACAGAACAATACCAATACAATGAAAAACATGAGGGGATCAAGGGGCCTGCTTTTTCGAGCTTACAATCTAGGAGGGAGGGGATGGTGGCACAGGAGGAGATAGCTGTGGGGGATGGAGTGGTAGAAAGAGTGGAGGAGGTCGGCAAGTTAGCAGGGGGTGGGGTAGGCTTCCCTGAAGAGATGGGTTTTCAGGGTGCGCCTAAAGGAGAGGAGAGTAGGTGATAATCTGATGGGTTGGGGCAGGGAGTTCCAGAGGATGGGTGACACCCTGGAGAAGTCCTGGAGGCGGGCATGGGAGGAGGAGACCAGGGAACTAGAGAGAAGGAGGTCTTGTGAGGAGCGGAGTGTGCGTGCTGGGCGGTACTTGGATATTAGGTCAGTGATGTAGTTCGGGGCAGTATGGTGGACAGCTTTGTACGTTAGCGTTAGGATTTTGAATTTGATCCGTTGTGCAATCGGAAGCCAGTGGAGGGATTGGCAGAGGGGGGTGGCGGATACAGAGCGGTTGGAAAGGTGAATGAGTCTGGCAGCCGTATTCAGGATCGACTGAAGCGGGGATAGCCAGCGGTGAGGCAGGCCAGTGAGGAGGGAGTTGCAGTAGTCGAGTCGTGATATGATGAGGGAGTGGATGAGCTGTTTAGTGGTTTCTGGGGTTAGGAACGTGCGGATTTTGGCGATGTTGCGGAGGTGGAGTCTGCACGACTTTGTTAAAGATTGGACTTGGGGTTGAAAGGATAGGTTGGAGTCCAGAATGACACCAAGTACTCGGGCCTGCAGGGCGGGTTTGATGGTTGCGTTGTTGGATGTGACGGAGAAGTCAATGGGGGGTGGTGTCTGGGCTGGGGGGAAGACAAGAAACTCGGTTTTGGAGAGGTTCAATTTAAGGAAGTGGAGTGACATCCAGTCTGATGTAGGTGTGTGATTCGGGCTGAGACCAAGGGGGTGAGGTGGGGGGTTGAGAGATAGATTTGTGTGTCGTTGGCATAGAGGTGGTAGTTGAAGCCGTGAGAGTGTATGAGTTGGCCAAGGGAGGAGGTATAGATGGAGAAGAGAAGGGGCCCAAGGACAGAGCCTTGAGGGACCCCAACAGAGAGGGGGAGTGAGGGGGAGGTGGTAGCATTATAGGTAACGCTGAAGGAGCGTTGTGACAGGTAGGATGAGAGCCAGGAGAGAGCAGAATCTCTGAGGCCGAGGGAGTGTAGTTTTTTGAGGAGGAGGGGGTGGTCGACTGTGTCGAAGGCCACAGAGAGTTATTGCGTCTCTTTGGTTGTAGTCCTAATGCAGACACATGTTTAATGGCGGCTATGAGCACCTAATAAAATGTCTGCTACTAACTACAGTGTGTGAGCATCTGAGCAGGATCGACTAACAGAACATGGTGGCAGCTGGGCACTGGACCTCTGAATAGCAAGTCTTCTGTCTACAAATACAGATTGTGTGACACTAGAACTGTACAGAGAATCAGCAACTGTAAGTACAGAGTCCCTATCAGACTGCACTATGGAGAGTGGCCTGAAACCCCCTCAGAGACTGGATGTCACTTCTTTCAATCTCTCACAGACATGGAGACACTGGAAGGAAGAGTTTACTCTGTATGTGGACCTGACAGTGACACCCAGAGATGAGCAGAGGGAAGTAAAGCTGTTTTATTACTTGATTGGGGAAAAAGGCAGAGAACTAGCCGAGACCCTGCTCACAGACAGCATGGCACTGACAGACATCATCTCCTGGATATCCACAGAGTAATGGTAAAGCGGAGTCAGCAGTAAAAACAGCCAAAAGACTCATGCAAAAGGCAAAACAGGCAGGTACAGAGATATACCTGTCTATACTGGACCACAGAAACACACCCACACAAGGCCTAGACACCAGTCCAGCACAGCGGCTTATGAGTAGACGTACAAGGACTCTCTTACCAACTGCAGGTCAACTACTAAAGCCAAAGCTTGTGGGCAATGTTAAAGCCAAACTAACGAAGAATCAAGATAGGCAAGCTTTCAATTATAATAAATCTGCAAAAGATCTGCCTGTTCTCCAGAGCAATGAAAATGTACGGATACAGCCAATAGGCAAATATGACAAACACTGGAAAAAAGCGAAGGTTGTACAGAAATTGGGACCACGGTCCTATGAAATTATAACAGAGGAAGGAAGAAGATGGAGGAGAAATCGGAGACATCTGAGAAAAACACAAGAAGGAGATGATACAGGGCCCTGGGAACAGTATATGGACACTCAAAGCGATGAGACTATGAATACCAGCAACAAAGAAACAGGGACTGCTGAGGAGCATAGGGAGGTCTCTAGGCAGAGAGAGACAGTCCCAGAAAATAGACTGCCAGAATCAGAAGAACACCAAGATTTCTGTGAAGAAACCTCATATGTTACGCGAGCTGGCAGAACAATCAGAAAGCTCACCTCAAGGATTATATTTAACTTGTAGCTATGTTCTACTTCACCATTTTGTGTTTGTTATATTTCATTGTTCTTTTATTTAAAAGAGAAAGGATGTAGCAATATGTTATATGCTGTGTATGGCCTCTAGGGGTCTCACTACTTAGATACTGGTACAACTGTGTTATTGCCTCTCTTTGGTTGTAGTTCTAATGCAGACACATGTTTAATGGCGGCTATGAGCACCTAATAAAATGTCTGCTACTAACTACAGTGTGTGAGCATCTGAGCAGGATCGACTAACAGAACAGGTTTAACCATAGGCCTCTGAATACTACGTGTGGCAGCACAATGAAGTTGGATGAGAATCTGTTCAATCATAAACTGTATAAGGGGTTAGGTGGTAATATGGTGGATCTTCCTTTCTCAGTTAGTGGTATCAATGGAGAGTGTAGATATACCCAAAAAACTGTTGTGTTTTTCAGAGAATACAATATACAGGGGTATGGAAATTAATAGTGACATACACACACACACACTGGTTGAACTGGATGGACCTGTGTCTTTATTCCACCTTACTATGTACAGTAATTATGAATGGCATTGGTAGTTCGCTACAGCTAGGGATGAGACTCAGATTTGCCACGACCATGGATTCTTGGCAAATCCTGTTAGCTCAAAATTCATGGTCCTGACAAATTTATGTGAGAGTTTGCCAGACCTAATTTAAAAAGAAAAAAGAGTGCACTGCATGGCCTTTGAACTATAACTAGCAAACTTTGAATGGCCAAAAAACTGAAAATTGAATGACACATACTTATGGATATTTTCCTTTTTACTGTTTTCCCTGACAGCTCCATGTCAGCAAAGCTGGGTAAGGGCCCCAAACCCCAATGCTTCCAAGACCTAACTCATACATTTGAGCCAACCTGCAGCCTCGACGTTCCATAACTAGTTCTACCAAGCTGGGTGGGAATTGTGCTGACAGAACTCATCAGGAAAGGAAAATTACAGTAAGTATATGTCATTCAATTTTCCATTTTCCCTGATGGCTCCATATCAGCACAGCTGGGAACTAACTAGCCAATACAGGGGAAGGATATTATTGCACATTCCGTAATTCTGACTAAAAGCAGAATCCAGGATGACTCTGCCAAACTCAAATGTCATTAAGGCTGCTTCTATACAGCAATGAGCCATGAACGTATATATTGATGCCCACATAGCCACCTTTCAGATCATCTCTAGGAACACTTGGCCTTCTGCCACTCACAAAGTCAAGACTCTTCTAGTGGAGAGTGCCAACCCTTTCAACTTGTAGACAAAGGAGATGAGCTTCACCAATCGAGAGGCAATACACTTGTTGGAATCTGTGAAATCATTATGCGGTCCACCTGGAATGACAAAAAGGATTGATTGAAATTCCACTTCAGGAACAACAATCCCTATAGGATGTTTAAAACAAATTACAGCTTTAAGAACAGTATAATTACATGTTGGGTGCCCACTGTATGCCGGTGAAGGCAGAGGTAGATGAAATGTGGGCCTATAGTGTACTTATACATTGATCTAAATCAAGCCCCACCTGCAGAAACTTCAGAACGTGACAGACTTGTGAAGGGCCCAGTGTCAAACCTTGACCAGCAGAACTCCTGTGAATTTATGCCATATTCTACTATAGGCACTGCTAGTGCTGTCCTTCCTTACTTTCATAAGAGTATTCCCAACCATTACAGAGCACCTGAGATCTACTAACCTCTGCCTCTCAAGACCCAGGCCATCAGCGTGAGCCTGTCGGCTGCTGGACAAATGGGACTTTGGAGAAGATTTGATCTTGCCAGCAGAGGAAGTGGATCCTTGACACTTGCTGAAAGAAGCAGAGGGTATCAAGGCCCCTTCAGCTGATCTGGGATCACCACCAGAACTGTCACTTTCCCCAGCCACAGCCCATGCAGGAATCTGAAAATCAGTGAGCGGCAGAAAGGCATAAACTGTCTTGGAGATCCACTCTGCAATCAGGACCTCCATCATGATTACCTGTGGTTGCTGGACCCTGGAACAGAACTTTGTCAACTTGGTATTGACTGGGGATGTGAACAAGTCTACCCCTGGAAGAAATTACCAAGCTCCATTAGTTTTCAAAAGACTTGAGGCAGTCTGGACCATTCTTTATCGTCCAGGAATATCCTGGACAAATAATTTGGAAAGATTCTTTTGACTAGTTTCAGAAGATTGATTTGGGCCAACTCTGGAATTAGAGAAACCTCCTTCTCCTGGTAAACTGGTAAGCCAGCACACAATCCAAAGGCCCAAGATGGTGTCCAAGACTTTGGAGTGGAGAGTGGCATTTCAGGCTCTCCTAGCCTTTGGTCACCTCATCCGTGATGGATCTGTCCATGTGAAGTTAGCATAATGACTGTGGCCTCCACTCAGATACATGGGAACACTCAGTCTCTCCCTCCTGAAGGAGGTTTCTCAGATTCTAGAGTTGGCCCAAGTCAATCTTCTGAGGCCTATGTGCCCGACCAGAAGAATCTACAGGTGAACTGTTTGTCCTGGATGACAATGAATGGTCCAGACTGCTGCAAGTCTTTTGAGAACTAACGGAGCTTGGTAATTTCTTCCAGAGGTAGACCTGTTCACATCCCCAGCAAACACCAAATTGCCAAAGTTCTATTCCCGGGTCCAGTATACGCAGGGGTGGAGGTGTTGATCACAGAGCAGATCTCCAAGACAGCTTATGTCTTTCTGTCGCTCTCAGCAATTCTTAGCTTCTTGCTGGGATTGGGGCTGGGGCTGGGGAAGGTGACAGTTCTGGTGGTGATCTCAGATTGGCTGAAGGGGCTGTGTTACCCTCTGCTCCTCCTAATGAGTGTCAAGGATCCACTCCTTTTGATCGTATCTTCTTCAAAGTCCCATTCATCCAGCACCTGACAGGCTCAAGATGATGGCTTGGGTTTTGAGAGGCAGAGGCTAATGGATCTAGGGTGCTCTGTAAATGTTGTAAATACTCTTATGAGAGTAAGGAAGGACAGCACTAACAGTGCCTATAGTGGAATATGGCATAAATTCACAGGACTGCTGCTGATCAATATTTTACACTGGGCTCTTCACAAGTTTGTCAACTTGTGAATGGACAAAAATGGGACTTATAAAAGGGAAGGGACACAGGTGTGAGTTTCCAATTCTCTTGGAGATATATGTTTTTTTAATTTATTGCTGATAGGTCTTTTTTTAAGTTTGGGTGCATTTGGAGTGTGGCATTCACTTGTTGCTGACAATCTAATGTTAGAGCTACATTTTACTTGAAGCATGCCACTTCACCATTTGGAAAAATAAAAAACTAATTAAAGGAAAAGTGTCTATCTATTGTTATATTACATACATTTACCACAGCCTAACCCCTTTAGTAAAAATAAAAGTAAAAGACTAGGCTGTTCTCTGCAACTGATTTACATGACTTTACCCTATATTGTCTCCTAATTCTTGTAGAAAAACAACCTGCTTGTGTCTTTAGTACATTTTGGCCCAGCCTTGCTCCTTAAAAATGACTTCACCGCAAGACAATTTTACAGTGCTTTATAATTTGCAGTCTATTTGTTCCTTTAGTCACCTGTCTGTGACCTATGTTTCTACAACATTTCAGCTCAATCTTACTCATTACAACTGTCTTGCTGCTGTTCAGTTGAACTGTTATATAAACCGAGGTCTCTTAATTCTGAGTTGACAGAAATTGGCTAGTGGCTGGACAGTTTTGCATCAATGAGAACTGGGACAGTCTTAAGGAATCGCTGACCAGTTTCTTTCCGCTGGTTAAACCGTTTGATGAAAAAACATGTTTTGCCCAAACAGATGTTTCCTTTAAAAAAGTTTTACCCCTTGTTTTGCTAACATCCATTCCATCGTCTTCCATCTCAGTGACAATAGTCACCAGGACAAAAATAGGCAAATCTCCCTAGTGTGGAAAAAAAAAATGATAATGGCTTAAAATAAAAAAAAAACAAATAATATGTCACAATATACATAGGGAAGGTCCTTGTAGGATCAGAGGTGGGACTTTCTACATGGGTATTTATGAAGTGGCTCCTGAGTCATGGCTATTTTGAGGTACTTGAGATTGGTAACAGAGTATGTATGTTGAGGGAAGATCATTGGCTGACCACTGGAGGTAAGCTGGAGATAGTCCTTTCTCTACCTATAGAGTGTGATATCCAGGGTCATTCTCTATAATCTGTAGTAAAGCTATCAATAGAAGCTACATGAAAGGGTTGGTTCAGGACATAAGCTTTTTCAAGCTAGGCGTGTTTCTGATGATAATTTAAGGTTTATCTACAGTCAAGACCTTTTTTTTTTTAGTTTTGGATAGAGTAGGGAAAGATTACAACCCCTGCTAGGGTTTACTGTCATCGAAGGCTCAGTTGAATGGATTCCTTCACTTCCTGTCTGTTTATAAAGTTGTCCCCAGGTAAGAAGAGTAATGCTATGTAGCCAGATACTTGACTGCTAGAAGTCAAGTCATGATTTTGTCTGCAGCTGCTCTCAAACTATGACTAAACTGACAAGCGGGATTTAAGCACACTGCCCACCTCCCATCAAATGGGGGAGCAGGCAAGTCAAGGGCACTCCACAGACTTTTATGCCGGCTGCAGTGGAATGTGGAAGTTGAAGTCCAGGAAGGGAGTGCTATTGTGGACTTCTGTTGACCAATGAACTACAGTTCACAAATGAGATAGCAACAGGGGAGGAAAGAGAAGCTTTAAGTTCCTAGGCTGCAGTTTGAATAGCACAGTCATTTGTGTGGGAGTGAGCATATCTACCTGTCTGGACTTGCTGGTTGCCGGAGTGGAGATCTCATCCTCACACAACTGACAGACCTGAGAGAGAGAGGATCGCTGGACATGGAGACTGGGAACTGAGTCACTACTGGAGAAATTGTTTAGCTGCACCAATGCCAGAGCACTACAGCCAGGTAACCTGAGGACATCCACGCTGAGGAACTTCCATGACTGTATTGTTGGGTTGGTGAGAGGTGCTGTTTCTGCTATCAGAAACTAAGCTTATAAGGATTAAGGCACTTAACTAATACCCTATATTACTGCATACAGATTCCCATTGGGACTACATTCATCTGCACAAACGTCAAGATGCCCCAACATTAGCCAGATGGTGGTCTAGGGTGTAATACCGTCTCTTTACATAAGCTATCCTACAAAGACTCCTGGTATTGCCAGTAGAAGTAGGGTTATTGCTGCAGTAGACCTGGGCTATAGGCTAATCACCTCTATTGTGCGCTCTTGTAATATAATGTGCTGATAGCATGTAAGAAGGTTATCCAGTATGTCTGTTTGACAACATCGAGTTGTATAGCTGATTGCTACACGCTGGTGGTCTTGCTACGCGTTGACGCACTTCTGGTCTGCCGTCATCTTTGCCTACGGCACTTCCGGTATTTGGAACGCACGCCGACTTTTGCGGTTCAAGTGGCCATTTTAGAGGTGGAAAGCTGGTCATCCTCTACAGTGATTCTTAAAGCGTGAGATCCCTATATTTACAATTTGGAAACTTGTTCTTTTGAAGCCTTTGAGGCTATTAAACAAGGCCTGTTATTTTATTGAGACATGTGAGTGTCCTTATTCTATTGATTTATATGGTATTGAGTCGCAGTATTACATTATGTAGCCTTTCTTTCCTTGCACATTATTGAGGATTCCATGGAGAAGTAGAGTGGAGTCGATTGCTGTATCTAAGCAGGGTGAAGAAGGTGATTTGAGTTCCTCTTGAGGGGCTATAGGATCCCTTATATCCTATGAGGCTTATTACTCACCTCCATCTGGTGAGTGCGGTCAATATTATTTTTCACGTGGTGATTAGGTGGAAGCACATTTTGGAACATTGTCTTGAAAATCCTTTTGGGAAAATAAGGACTTGTTTGAAATATTATATATATATATATATATATATATATATATATATATATATATTTGCACGGACATTTATTTATTTGTGATTATTTTTTATTTATTTAATTTTTGCGCTGTTTTTTGTGTTATCCAGAGAAGTGTGTTGGTTAACATTTCACTTGTTCATATATGTACAAATTGCCTTTCACTTCAAGTCATTATAATATAACACTCTTCATAAAAATATTATTCAGACTGGAGTTCACTTACTGGTACCAAATTATAGATGTGTGTGTGAACATATATCTTTGTGTTCTTAGCAGTATTACAGTTAACCTGCTGTGTCAGAGGGGCTGAGGTGGTCTTTGGAGTTGAGGTGCAGAACAAAGAACCAAAATTACAAAGCAGCTCCCTTGGGGGTAGCAATACAGCTAGAACCTTTGTCAGCTTTTCTGTTGTCTCTTTCCTTGTTGTAGATTTTCCCTCGCTTGCTGCTTGATAAAACTTCCCAAGAACAGAAAGTGAGGGAAATTATCTCTCTAAGGGAGCACTTGATAGTGGTAAAACCTGACAGGATATCTAATCCTTCTCCACACTATCCAAAACTAGAAAAATACATTTTTGGTATGCACACATTTTTATATATGTTATCCATAAAGCCCCGGACATTGTACATAAGGTTGTCGCGCCACTGGGGTTTGCATGTATCTATGAAGCCAAAAGCTATGTTTTCAGTAGTTCTACTACCAGCAGGGCCTCCCAAAGTGGACAGGTTCCAGTAGAGAAATCAGACTAATGATTAGTGATGGGAAGAACACTCCCCTGTTCGGTTCTTGGTGGAACATTCGAACCTACTTAAAGTTCGACAACGAACTTCGAACAGGGACAATTCACAAAGCAGTATCTTACCGCATCTGAGTATGCAGTAATATACCGCGCAGCTACTAAAATACCGCATGAGTTATATTATTAAGTACATTCTTTAATATTACAGCTGAATTGCCCAGCAATTTAATTTTTTTTTTAAATGGCATGGGGCTCCCCCCCATTTACATTTATACCAATCCCTTTGGGTCTGGTATGGTTTTTGAGGCGAACCCCCAAGCCAAAATTTGAAAAAAAAAGTTGCTGGACAGAAAAAGGAGATCAAAAGCTGTAAAGACATTATTACCATAGGAATGTGAAACGAATGTAGTGTGAATCAAGGAAAATTAGAAATAGTTAAAGATCACATGGATAAAGCCAACTTCAATGTATTCCCACATGGAAGAAAAATATATTTTAAAATTATTCTTCCCAAATATATTGACATATATTTGAAATACTACAATGTTGGCCGTATTCAATATATTTTAAAAAAAAATAATTACTATATATATATATATATATATATATATATATATATATATATATGTTGAAATGCGGTTTTTATATATTACAAAATATATGAAAAATATTTTTAAAAATACATTTTCAAATATACTGTACTGTATGTCTTTAAAAAATACATTTAATCTACATTTTTGGAATTCATTTACAAGTATATGTAAAAATATATGTTAAAATGATTTTTTTACATGTTAAAAAAAAAATCTGAAGAATATATTTAAAAAGAATGTATTTTTAAAGATATTTTTCATATATTTTGTAATATATAAAAACCGCAACATACACACACACATATATATATATATACAGTATATATATATACACACACGCACACACATATATATATATACTGTGTATATATATATATATATATATATATATATATATATACTGTGTGTGTATATATATGTATATATATATATATATATATATATATATATATATATATATTGAATACTGCCAAAATTGTAGTGTTCCAAATATATGTCAATATATTTGGGAGGAATAATTTTAACATATATTTAAAATATTTTTTTTTGTGGGTTAGGAGTCAGTTTCTCAAATGGACAGGACAGATACACTTTCAATCAAACGAACATTGGATATGCTACTCTGGCCACTTATAAGAAAAATGGTGTGCTCTCAAAGACTGTAATAAAATACAATTCTATCACTAATAGAATAATCTCAATCTGTCTACAGGGAAGCCAATCAATGTCACCCTGATCCAAGTGTATGCTCCAACAACAGATGCAGAAGAGGAGGATGTAGAGTTGTTTTATGAGCAACTTCAAAGTGCAATAGATCAAGCTGTGAGTCAAGGTCTACTAATCATTATGGGGGACTTCAATGCAAAAGTAGGATGTAAATCCAAATATGCAGTGGTTGGGACGTATAGCTTAGAAGAAAGGAATTCCACAAGATTACTGGATTAAAGTAAATAACAGATTTTCAGTTCTGGATACAGGAGAAAGAGAGCCCAAAGAGTTATGGAACAATATCAAAACCATAATTAGTGAAGAAGCTGAAAGAACATTACAGATGAAGAAAAAAGCCACAAAAGTCACCTTGGATTTCAGAAGAAACTAGAAAAGTAGCAGAACAAAAAAGGCAAGCCAAAATTTCTGGTGATAGAGTAAATGTATCTCAAATGAATCAAATGTTTTAATGCCAAGTTCGTAAAAAGATAAAGAAAGATATCTCAAGGATATTTGTTAGAAAATTGAGGCTGAGCACGTAAAAGGAAAAACCAGACCAGCTTTTCGGGACACTAAGAGATTGAGGCAAAAATTCCAACCTATATTGGGAATGCTTAAAGACTCTAACGGATTGATATTGCATGATCCAGAGAACATTAAAAAGAGATGGAAAGATTATACTGAAAATTTCTATAAAAAAAGCAGTGTGGATAACAATTGCAGAAAATGAACCAGACAGTGATGCTGAAGACAAACCAAATATTCTAAAGGAGAATATCATAGCAGTAATAAAAGCTCACCAGGTATAGATGGTATTCCAATTGAGTTAATCAAAGGCTCCGAAGGTGCTATCAATGCCCTTACTCAGCTATGTCAATGGATCTGGAAAGAAAAAACATAGCCAGTCAACTGGAGAAGGTTACTGTTCATGCCTATATTGAAGAAAGGGAATACCAAAGATTGTAACAATTACAGAATGATTTCATTATTGCACACGCTAGCAAAGTATTACTGAAAATAATACAAAGGAGAATACGATCTTACATTGAGTGAGAACTACCTAAAGCTCAGGCTGGGTTCAGGGAAGGGCGAGGAATAAAAGACATTATTGCCAATGTTAGATGGATATTAGATGGATATTAGAGAGAAGCAAATACCAGAAGGCTGTATACTTTGCTTCATTGACTACAGTAAAGAGTTTGATTGTGTGGGTTATGATAAATTATAGAGGACTCTGTTGCAAATGGGAATATCTAAACACAACACAGTTAATAAAGAACCTCTACAAAAATCAAGAAGGTGCAGTGAGAACTGAATAAGGTAACACTGACTGGTTTCCGATAAAACATGGTGTCAGGCAAGGATGTATCGTGTCACCTTACCTGTTCAACCTATACGGTGAGGCCATCTTCAGAAAAGTAAATTTGGAAGAAGAGTCTGTCGGTATTAAAGCGACCGAAACATAATCAACCTGCGCTATGCAGATGACACAACGTGCATCACCAGCAGCAAAGAAGATATGCTGTATCTACTGAGAAAAGTTAAAGTTGAAAATTGTAACATGGGATTAGAACGGAACATAAACAAGACGAAGATCAAAAACAAAGAAAATGACAATTGTGAGCTTGACGGTGGCATAATATGAATTGTAGATCATTTTAATCTCCTAGGCTCTCTCATAAACCAGGAAGCAACCAGCCGTGATTAAATATTCCACAGAATTGCACTTGGTAGCTACACAATATAGATTCTCAACAAAGTTTTCAAATGGAAAGTAATTACACTGAAAACAAAATTCAGACTATGCTCTCATTTTCTCAGTTGTCAATTATGGTTGTGAAAGCTGGACACTACGGAAATAGGATAGAAAGAAGATCGACTCATTTGAGGTTTGGTGCTGGAGAAGGAATTTATGTGTGCTGTGGACAGCCCATAGAACTAATAGATCGATTTTGGAAGGGATCAAACCGGCTATGTCACAAGAAGCCCAAATAATGACGTTGCGATTGTCCTATTTTGGTCACACTATCAGAAGGGAAAGATCACTGGAGAAGGAAATAATGTTTGAGAATATGAAAGGAACGAGGCAAAGAGGGAGACTATTAGGTGGTTGGACTCATTCACTAAAGCTGTGGGGATGATACTGGAGGATCTCACAAGACTAGCACAAAGCCAACTTCTTTTTAGAGCTCTTATTCATCAAGTCGCTATGACGTGGACTTGAGTTTATGGCACTTAACCGCTTTACCACCGTCCTATAGCAGAAATACTGCTGCAGGGCGGCAGAGGTGTGTAAAATCATGTATTTATACATGTGATCTTGCATTTCCAGGTAGGGGGCATGCGCCCTATCCGCACTCCATTTGTGGCCTCGGCTATCAATCACCGGGTCCCCGGCCAGTGATTAGTCGCCTGCACCCGGTGATCGCCGAGTAATACCGACGGGGGGGAGAGAACTGTATGCTAACAATACAGTTCCCATCCCTGTCATCACACACAGAACACAGTTAACCCTTTGATCACCCAGATGTTAAAAGAGAAGTACAGCCAAAGCTTTTTTGACTGCACTTCTCTTGTGGATCACAGGAGTGTAGTTCACTCTGCACTCCTGTGACTCCTTTTTAGCTGACAGCGGACAAAAGTCACTCAGCCGGTCCAGGCTGGGGAAAGATCTTGACTTCAAAGTCGGGATTCACCCCAGAGTCTAGAGGGGCACCTGACTCCCTCCCCCTCTACACCTCTACAGCTCAGGGCTCCAGTGAGCACTGGTGGGGGGCTGAACAGACAGCGGTGACTGACAGTCCCACTCTCTGCTCAGAGTGGCTGTGAGAACTCAGCGATCACCAGTCATGTGATCGCTGAGTTCTCACCCTTAGAGCTGACGGGGACAGATGTAGCTTTGGACCGATACTGCATCCACCTAGGTAAGTATAATGGGGGGGGGGGCTACTTCTCTTTTAACCTCCCTGGCGGTATTCCCGAGTGTAGCTTGGGGTAAAATGTCAGTACCAAGAGCGGTAACCCCGAGCTACACTTGGGCTTACCATGCGGCGTTGCTCAGGGAGTCCTAGCAGCACTTACCTTGTCCTTCGCTCCCATGATGTGTCCCCTGCAGCATCCCCGACCATCTCCTCCGGCTAATGCCGGCATCCAGCTTCCATGTTCCGGTCCCTGTGACGTCGGGACGTACAGGCGCCGGAACCGGCGGCAAATTTGAAATTTTAAAAAAATGTCATTTTTTAAAAAATGATTATTATATAGTAAAACATTGCTGTTTCACTGCATTTCACATATATTTTGTCCCTACTGCTTTGTCCTGTGCCCTGCCTACATTTTGACTGTTCTTTCTGCCTGGAAACTTAGAAAAGTCCATGGCGTCCAAAAAGCGTCCCTTTATGTCAAAAGCGGTTTTAGACCAGCTAGAGAACAGCGATAGTAAATTAGAACCACTTGCAGAATTGAGTGATAATGATTCGTGGAGAAATTCGTCATCAGACACTGAAAACGATTTTGCGACTTTGCTCAGCGATGTGCGAATTTGCCTCTGTATTTCAAATTTCAGTGTTTTTGGTTTGATTATATTATTGAATTAAATTTATTATTATATTATTATTTTTTATGATTATTAATTAAATTATAATTTATGATTTCGTGTTTCAAGTTTTATCATATCCGGAATGTTTACTAGACTCTTGTTCGGACAGATTTCAGTGAGTTATTCCTAAAAATTACAGGCCTACAATAAAAGACTACATATTTCCATGCAAAAAAATGGTACCGCTTTCAGCACCAAAAATCGGAAATAATCATAATGCCAGGGAGGTTAATAACATTAATAATTCCATAATGAAACTACAATACAGTTTAAAATACATACAGACGCTATCTTTGCTGATAAAAAGGAAGTGAATGCTGTGCGTGTAATCTGACATACCTGGTACATCAGCCTAACAGGCTATTCACAGCATAGTAAATGTTCTATCTAAAATTACCAGCCTCACACTGCCATCTGTGTGCAGAAAACATTAAATACCCACATGCAATATGTCATATTTACTAGAACAAAAAAAAAAAAAAGAAATAACGTAAAGTAATAAAGAAATAAATAAAATATATGTATGAATGTACATTTCTTTTAGAGATACATTTTCATTTTTTTTCCTTTCACTTTATGTATATCACTTAATAGCTTGATCTAATCCTGACAAGGTGTCAGCTCAAAACAGGGTCCACAGAGACTCTCAAAGTAAGACATGACCTTCTATACGCCATTATAAAATAAAGATGATTGACCATGTGTCCTCTAAAGAGCTGGAGAGTATTTGACACACTCCTATTCTGCATGGCCATTGCTTTCCATAGAGAATCCAGGATATGCAGAATAATTTTCTGTTGCATACATCTGTAAGAGCATACTAGAACACCAGGAGGAAACCAAAATAAAAAGATGAAACTGTGCTGGATCTGCAAAGAACACTTACACCATAATTTATTGTAAAACATAGTGTATGGTTCCAAATATAACAATACCCATTGGGGTTGATTTCCTGGAAAGTGCAAAATCAGGTGCAGCTCTGCATAAAAACCAATCAGCTTCCAGGTTTTATTGTCAAAGCTTAACTGAACAAGCTGAAGTTAGAATCTGATTGGCTACCATGCACAGCTACATCAGATTTTGCACTCTCCAATTTTAGAAAATCAACCCCATTGTCACTAAAATGTGCAGGTTTATTAATGCATGAACATAGTTAACATCCCTGCAAGCAGTTCCCCTTTTCTGGCACAATATGGAGCTTTGTGGACTCTGATTTATCTTCAGCTAGATCACTGCACTATGGGTAATGTAGTCTCAGTCAGGAGGAGCCCCATTATCAGCACAGTCAGGAAATTACGAAGCCCAGTATATCTAAATGCAGGAGGGGTCATATGAATTGAAAGGCCTGGGAAAGCATGGAGCAGTTGAGAGAGAGCCACTGGTGTGTGAAGAAGGTAGAGATCCTGTCTGGAAGAGCGACAGTAGGCAAGATACAGATAGAAGCTGTGAGATATAACAGAGATGGTGCCTGACATCTCCGGAGAATGGGGAAAGCTGCTGTAACCTGCCAAGTCCAGTTTGAGTTAGTACCAGGGGCGGACTGACCATTTGGAAACTCGGGCACTGCCCGAGGGCCCGGGGTCAGTAGGGGGCCCCATGAGATGCCCCTGGTACCTTTTTCATAGGCTTTTTTGAGTTTGGGCAAGGACACAGGGGCCCCATGATCCCCTATTGCCCGGGGGCCCCATGAGTTGTCAGTCCGCCCCTGGTTGATACCACTGTCTGCTGGAGCCAGGGATTGTCTTGAGGCCTACAATTGGAGCTGTTGGAGACTTAGACCTGCAACTCTCAGTTGTGCCAGTATCGAGCTTAGCTAAAGATTGCAGCTGCATCACAGAGACACTGCTGTTTAACTGCTGTTGAAATTCTACTGGAGTCTCGTTCTTCAATAACAGACCTGCTTCTACAAATACTTTGGAGTCGATGAGTGGGATATTATTCCTTTGTGCCATATTGACTGACCTTGTAGTAATTGAATTAGAAAGCACCACTGCCCTATCACTCTTAAAGGCACCACCTATACACCTTAACCTTCATCAACAGCCTTGCTGCCCAAAACTGTATCCTTGGATACCTTAGAAATATCTAAGACTTTACCCCTGAGAATTAACCCATTCCTGGACATTTCTCCACTCAGTATTCCTAAGAAATTAGTGCTCTACAAACTGATTCCTTATTGCAGAAACTATTCCTCTCTGACATGTCAGAGTCTTCAAGGGCCCCAAAGTAGCCAGCAGAAGACTTTTTTTTAAAGTGGAGTTCCACCTGAAAAAAAAAAAGTGAGCAGCTACAGATTTAAAATACAGACACTTACCTGTCCCTCAGTCCAGTGGTGTCCTCACCACCACTGGTTTCACTGGCCGTCTTCTCTCCCTGGCATCGGCATGTTTAGTGTGGGCACCCGACTTTGACAGCTTGAGGTTTCACAGCAGGGTGCCCACTGCGCATGCACGAGAAGTGCTGTGCTTTGTGAATGGTACCTAGTCTTCTGGGACCTGTAATGTGTCCCACAAGACTACAGGGAGGGAGGGGGGGACAAATTCTGCTTCTGATCACCTAGGCAATTGTAGCGGAAAGTGGGAGCGGGTACCTGTCAAATTCGGGTACCCGCTCCCCAAAGGTGCCAATCCTTAATGGGGAGCGGGGGAAAAAGGCTTAAAGTGGAACTTCCCCTTTTGGGTGGAGCTCCACTTTAAAGACTGTGTTAGAGTACCTGTTATCCTGCTAAGTCAATAGCCTAGGCCTAGCTTCCTCACCATAAGTGACTCTAGGTGTCTTAGCCATTATTCTCTTGATACCAAGTTACAGTCGCTTTAGGCTGTTCATTTTCTGTGCTGAAAGCTACAGTTTATGCTGACCTTACCAGAACTTACAGTAGCACTCTTACTATACTGTTTGATGTTTGAAACTGTGTATGCCAACAAGTGTTTCTCATTGCAATATCCTTTCCTTTTTTGAGTATTCATATTATCAATGTAATTAAACACAAAATATCACTCTATGAATAAGAACTCTGCGCTTTTGTACTGGTGAATAATATGAACTTCTGGACTTGTAATCCTTGTGAGATGCTGTTTAAATACACATCAATAGACATAGACTGATAACTTTGGATAGTACCTTAAGGTCACCCTGAAATGAGACTTGAGACCTTGCAGTAGAATGACAAAGTATATTGAGAATATCACATAATATGAGTCAAATTAAATGTCCCCACAAAAACAGCACTTCACCCATTAAAACCACTTGCCTACTGCAGAAAGTTTAATGATGGCTTCACTGCGGCTGGCCAGTTCTGGGAGGGTGCCATATGACGTCCTCCCAGAATGTGCTCTCCTGTGTGCCCCCAGGGGAGCGCACCCGGAGTTCTCTGTGATCGTTGTGTCCTACAGACACAGCTGATCACATGATGTCGTAAAAGGCCAATCACAGCGGCCTTTTACCACATGATCAGCCATGTCCAATGACTCACTGATTACTGGGAAATGCAATGGCCGAGAACCGGAAGTTGTCAGAGGAGGGATCAGCACCGATCATCAGGGCACTGATGATCAGTGCCCTGATGATCGGTGCCCAGCAGTGCCACCCACCAGTGCCACCTACAAGTGCCCAGCAGTGCCGCCTACAAGTGCCCAGCAGTACCACCCACCTGTGCCCTGCAGTGCCACCCACCTGTGGCCATCAGTGCCCACCAATGCCACCCACCAGTGCCCATCACTGCAGCCCAGCAGTGCCACCCAGCAGTGCCGCCAGTCAGTGCCCAACAGTGCCGCTTGTCAGTGCCATCAGTTAGTGCCCATCAGTGCCGCCTATCCGTGCCCATCAGTGCCGACTATCGGTGCCCATCAGTGCTGCCTATCCGTGGCACCTATCAGTGCCCATCAGTACCGCCTATCAGTGCTGCCTATCAGTGTCCATGAGAGCTGCCTCATAAACACACATCAGTGAAGGAGAAAAATTACCTGTTTGCAAAATTTTATAATAGAAACAGAAAAAAAAAATTTTTTTGCTCTTTTTTTGTTTATAGCACAAAAAATAAAACACCCAGCGGTGACTAAATACCACCAAAGGAAAGCTCTATTTGTGTGAAAAAAATGATACAAATTTCATATGGGTGCAATGTTGCATGACCGCGCAATTGTCATTCAAAGTGCGACAGCGCTCAAAGCTGAAAATTGGCCTGGGCAGGAAGGGGGTATAAGTGCCCGGTAGGCAAGTGGTTAAAATTCTAAAAAATAACAAACTAATAAGAATATCTATAAAGCATAGCAGTAAATACATCTGAAATTGGGATCATTACTAGTTGAAATAAGAGGGAATGACTTTATATCATGTCTGTATTTTCCTGTTCTAATGCAGAGAGGAGAGCCTTGGCCCATTAACATGACGTCACCTAAGCTGAACAAGTAACTTTTGATCTCTGGCACAATTGTAAAGAAGAGGATCGGTGAGAAGAGGTGACAGGATGAGCCTTCTCGGGGGGGGACACAGCAGCCCAGCTATCTGCTGGAATTGGAGTGATTGGATCATATTCATTGCGGAGGAGATTGCAGGATCAAGAGGTGGATCAGTGTTTATGCTAGATCAACACCTTGTTCCGGAGATTGCGGTGTTTGGTAGGGAGAGAAAACGCGGTGGTGTTGGAGTGGAACAACTTGAATCCGCGTTCTGTCATAAAGACTTTTTGTAACATGATTTATGTGGTGGACTTTCCTATATGCACTCTACTACACCTGGTGGAGGATTTTATTTTAACTATTGATGATCCCAATTTCAGATGTATTTACTGCTATGCTTTATAGATATTAGTTTGTTTGCATTTTGTTAGAATTTTAATGGGTGAAGCATTGTTTTTGTGAGGACATTTAATTTGACCCATATTATGTGATATTCTCAATATACTTTGTCATTCTACTCCAAGGTCTCAAGTCTCATTTCATGGTGACCTTAAGGTATTATCCAAAGGTATCAGTCTATGTCTATTGACGTGTCAGAGGTGCAAAGATCTTTGCAAAGGTCAAGGTAAGAACAGAGGACCCAATACAACCAGCAACTCGTGCGGGGGTAGTGCTACACAAACATTCTGCTGCCAAATTAAATGATCATTTCTGTTGGACCTTTCTGAAACAATTGGTTATACCCTTACAAGGTAAAGGTGAAATAAACAGAAAAAAAAATACTTATGTGGTGTATGTGAAGGAAAACCGAGGGCTGGGCCTACAGATTCAGAGGGTACACAATGCCACACAGACACAGACAGCGGTTCTTTTAAAACAATTACGTTTACTGAACAGTTATAGTGATCATGTAGTTGAGCATACATAAACAGAATGATAACAGCGCATAACCATACAGTAAGAATGATACTTTTTAACACTAACCCCGTACTTGCGGACTTTCCCCCAATGTCCAGAAAGCAGCCTGGCTGCGCCTGAATGTTCCTGAGCAAGATATAACGTTGGGGTGCACCCTAAGTATTGCGCAATACTATTTGTAATCCAAAGGAAAGTGGAGTGTGTCTCTTGTAACTTTCTGGTATATCCAAAATGTCACTGACCACGTGTGGTGCAATGTGCTGCAGCAAAGCCGCACTTACAGTTCCCTGGCAGGCTCTTGGTGCTTTCTCCTGACCCACTCCGGAACCGGACCATACAGTCACTTGTTTCCTGGCCTCGTTGTGGATCTTCCTTAGGTGCCCTCGCCAGATTCCACTGTGAGCCGTAAATCCTCTTCCAGGCCCCACACAGATTCTCCAGACGTCCTCAGCATCCAACAGCCAGACCCAGACTCCACTTCCTCCTCAGCACAGGAACTCCTCCCCTTCCCATAGAGTTTGTGATGCAGTAAGTCATTTCTTAATTGCAGCCTCAAACCTGCATTTACAGTTCACTATGACCCTTCTGAGGGTCCTACTCGGCCCTTAAATTAGTATTCATTAAACTTTATAGGGTAAATAAGCATTTATCTTGTCTTAGCAAAAGTCACTACAAAATCGATTCTTGTACTTTGCTGCCATCTACTGACCAAAGAGCATATTACAGGCACAATATAGTTTAACATTAGATGTCAGTATTCATCCATGCGTCACACCCTTACATATGCCATCTTACTCCCTGGCCCTCGAGAGACAGTGGCCCAACTAGGGGGTTCTGTTCAGAGGGGCCTTAAAAGCACCCCCAAAGAACCAATTTGGTCATCTACTAGCCAAACCTAGAAAATATTTGCACAGGCGGTGCTTTGTGTCCTGATAGACTGTATGCAGATCACCAGATGCCTTTCAGGAGCCAGCCCATGGATGATGGGGCGCCATAGCAATATCACTACAGGACTCAATGCGTTCTCAAGTTTTGTTCTAAAGAGCCTCTCTAATGCCAGCTCCTGACTATCCTCAGTTAGTAACCAATGACCAAGCCCGATATTTGCTTTTACAGCAGAGAAGTATATGAACCAGTGGTGTGAAATTAGGGCTGACAGAAGTAGCTAAAAATACTAGAGCTAGCTAAAAATACTAGAGCTACTAGAGCTATGGCCTTGTGGAGTTCCAGTGCAAAGTTTGTTCTTGTATTTCCTCCTTTAACAAAGCAAACATCATAAAGGGCTTATCAGCTAAAAGTGTATTCCACACTGACTAGTTTATTATGTGGTTTGGGGTATTTCTGTGTATGGCAGTTTTTTTTAATAACAAAATGTTGAGGGCCCTGTTTCATATTTTACATCAGCACTGAGAATTTAGTTATGCCCTGAGCCAAACTATGAATACATTCATTTTCTCATAAATTATTTAGCCAGTTCTAAATTCTACCAGGCCACTATTAGGCTGCTGGGCACGATAATTGTTGCTTGGTTTCCTGAAACTGTAGTTAAGCTATTTCATTGAAATTTATGTTTGCATCTCTGTTTAAAGTAGTTTTCTTTAGATGAAAATAAATAATGGTTCCTAGAAGCTTCATGTCTATGCCCCAACTTTCTTTTCTAATACTAAATTATTTAAAAGTGCACATTCTAACCTTCTGAATGGATTTAAATTTCATCCCAACATACATCTTATGCATATGACTGCTCCACTAGTTGATTCTATAGGTAACAAACTTTACAGTTTGGTGAAAATCAGACTTGGACTCTAGCCATGGAAGAGACCTGTAAAACCATGATCTTGGCTGGACTGGGAAAAACAATTACATCAGTATTAGCAAGTCCTTCAGATCGGCATTACAGTAATACCTCGGTTTACAAATTTAATTCATTCTGCAGGACTTTTTGTATAGCAAAAAAGTCGTAAACCGAAACACCGTTTCCCATAGGAATGCATTGAAAACCTGGGGGGGTGATGGAGAGAAGGGTCTCTTCCCCACAACCCTGACAGGTGGTTGTGGGGGTCTGCAGGTAAGTGGCTTATCGGAATCTGGAAGTCCCCTTTAACAAGAGGGCCCCCAGATCCCGCCCCCCCATGTGAATGAGTATGGGGGACATGGTGCCTCTACCCATTCACAAAAAACAAAAAGCGTACTGTGAATAAAGACAGGATACGGTCTTTTCAAGTTCTTTATTAGAAGAAAAAACTAAAAGAATGTCCCCACAGTAAATCCAACATCAATCATGATGCCCGCTGTCGTCGACCCCAAAAAAGAAAAAATTCAGTTCCTGACGATGGCTTCCAGCCATCTGCCTGCTCCGGTGGTATTATTATTATTATTATTATTATTACAGATACTTATATAGTATGACAGTATGACAGTTCTTAAATATGTAAGGGGCGGGGTCACCCGGGGACATCACCCAAGTGACCCCGCCCCATGTGACATCATCGACTCTCCTGGGTCTCTCCCTCTACATTGGCTAAGACCAGGGGCGGACTGACAACTCATGGGGCCCCCGGGCAATAGGGGATCATGGGGCCCCTGTGTCCTTGCCCAAACTCAAAAAAGCCTATGAAAAAGGTACCAGGGGCATCTCATGGGGCCCCCTAATGACCCCGGGCCCTCGGGCAGTGCCCGAGTTTCCAAATGGTCAGTCCACCCCTGGCTGAGACACCAGCGGAAACCATTGGCTCCTGCTACTGTCAATCACAGCCTGTGAGCCAATGAGGAGAAACTGGGGGTAGGCCGAGCCGTGCTCTGTGTGTGAATGGACACACATAGCTGTGGCTCAGAAGTGAGCCAGCTCAGGTGCCCCCCTAGCAAGTTTCTGGCTATGGGGCACTGAGCAGGATGGAGGGGCCTGGATCACAGGCAAGAGACCTGAGAAAAGGAGGATCAGGGCTGCTCTGTGCATAAGCACTGCACAGAGCAGGTGAGAATAAAATGTTTGTTATTTAGAAAAACAATCAAGCCTTTTATATCACTTTAAATACTTAAAATACTTTTATTTATTTAACAAATTTTTTTTACTAAACCTAGAAATGTTGAGCACACTGCACACTGCAATGGCCACCAAATGTGACGGGGAAAAAACTGTGATGCACTGCAAAGCACTGTGGCCATGGCATGCGTACGCCCCATTCAGCTACATTGGCGGCTTAAAGGGCGGCAGTTTTGGGATAGCTAAGCTAAAGGGTGTTTTTTCTTTGGATATCTCATTCCCCCACCCTCCCGCAGCTGAAGTCCTCCCCAACTGACTTTAATGAGTGTGGTAGGAATATTACACTGTGAGATCATCTGGGAAACATGAATGATATTTCTGTTATAGAACTACTGGAATCTTCCTATAAATATTATTCCAAATATTCTACATCAGAGCCATGTAATATGTTTATTTTAGTACATTTAAAGGGTATTCTTAATGGTTTACAATATTTCTTACTATACATTTTAAAGATTTTTTTTTACTATATATAATGAATAAACGCTTTTTTTTTCCAAAAAAAAATTTCACATATGACAAAGAATTCCCAGAGTGTTGTAGGTTTTCTAAAGAAAATGCACAATTGAAGTCATCTTTGTTCAGACATGATCAGTTTCGCTAAAACATCAGGCTTCAAGAGGTTGGAGAGTCGCTATTTTCAAACATTCATTGTATGCATAAATTTCAGCTTGAGCTATTGAGCTCTGTGGACAACAGCCATTTACAACTGTCGGACTCAAAAAGAGAATAAACATGTTACTACGCAATACTTCATATTTACTTTAAAAATGAAATGAAAGTGTTCTTTTTCCTGTCCATAATAAATAACAAAAGGAAACGTGTAAAACAACTGCATATTCCCTTTTACAATCATTCATCATAAAGTGAGGCTTGCCTCTGTGCTGGAGAGGTTTCTTGCCAAACTGAAAAGTTTAATTACATTAGATTTGTAAGCCGAAACACCATTTCCCATAGGAATGCATTGAAAACCTGGGGGGGTGCTTTGGGGCAGGGGGGACTCCCCCCACCCTAAAGCACCTTGTCCCCATATTGATGCCAGGGTTGTGGGGGTCTGCGGGCAGGTGGCTTATCGGAATCTGAAAGTCCCCTTTAACAAAAGGGCCCCCAGATCCCGCCCCCCCCATGTGAATGAGTATGGGGTACATGGTGCCTCTACCCATTCACAAAAAACAAAAAGTGTAGTGTGAAAAAAGACAGGACACAGTCTTTTACAAGTCCTTTATTAGAAGAAAAAACTAAAAGAATGTCCCCACAGTAGATCCAACATCAATCATGATGCCCGCTGTCGCCGACCCCAAAAAAGAAAAAAGAAAAAGTTCAGTTCCTGACGATGGCTTCCAGCCGTCTGCCTGCTCCGGTGGTATTATTATTATTATTATTATTATTATTACAGATACTTATATAGTATGACAGTATGACAGTTCTTAAATATGTAAGGGGCGGGGCCACTCGGGGACATCACCCGAGTGACCCCGCCCCATGTGACATCATCGACTCTCCTGGGTCTCTCCCTCTACATTGACTGAGCCATTGGCATAAATTTCAACTTGAGCTACTGAGCTCTGTGGACAACAGCCATTTACTGTTGGACTGAAATAGAGAATAAACATATTACTACACAATACTTCAAATTTACTCTAAAAATGTAAATGAAAGTGTTCTTATTCCTGTCCATAATAAATAACAAAAGGAAACGTGTAAAACAACTGCATATTCCCTTTTACAATCATTCATCATAAAGTGAGGCTTGCCTCTGTGCTGGAGAGGTTTCTTGCCAAACTGAAAAGTTTAATTACATTAGATTTGCATGTATTGTTTTAACGATTACAGTATTGATATTTGTTTTTCAGAGAAAAATGCCTCTTCCCCATAGATTATAATGATAGAGTATTACATGTATAATTATTTTGCTGAGATTCATGGTGCTTACACAATTAGGATCAGTATCAGATATTTAAAGCAAGACATTTTCTCCGGGGGTAGAGGGATATTTGTTTTGAGGCAAAAGCTATAATAGAAGTGAAGCTGTAAATAGAGTGTGTTTTAATAAATATGTAGGCGGTGAATGCTGAGGTCTCCAGCTTAGTCCCTCTCTCAAAAAAAGAGACACCATAATTTGTTGCTATTAGGGAGCAATTAAGAAGCAACTTCATGCAGGGAGGTGGCACTCTGAAGCCATTGCCACGAGGCGAAAGTTTTAAAAAAGAGTTTTTACAGTCGCAGGACTGCTCAGTTTGCTCGGTGACCTTCTGTCTTTGTATTTTTTAACATTAAATTTTGGAATGGGAATGCATGGTATATTTATAATGAGCAAATCTTTTACCTTATCACTGCAATGTGTACCTTAAGGCCCCATGTACACGGGACACTTCTGAACGGTGGAAACTGACTGCTGGAAAATGTAGGTTAAAAAAAGTCTGTTTAGCTGCGTTTGCATAATGCGTTTATGCGCATTTGCGTTTAGAAGCGTTTTTAAAGATAAGCACAGGAGAACCTCCCAAATGCAAAGAATTCACTGAAAAGTGGTAAATTATTAACTATTTCAGACTGTTTCAGAGAAATACAGAGAGTAGAAGCAGAGACAGCAGTATGTGTTGAGATTAGCTTAGGTGTGAGTTGCTCATTAACATTTCTTTTGTTTCCAAGGGTGGGAAAGGTGTCTGGTGGAGGGAGTCAGTTAGGCCACCTGGCAGGGGATCTGCATGAGGAATTTGAGGTGTGAATGGTCATTAACATATCTTTTGTTTCCAAGGCTGGGAGAGGTCTGAGGTGTGAATTGGTCATTACAATGTGTGACAAGCTTGGTAAGAACATCCTGTGTTCAGTGTTCTGTCCATTTGAGTACCTTGAAGACGCTTTGCATGTATTTTTCATGATGAATAAAGGCTCTGGACAGCATCAGGAACTGGAATTGTTACAAACAAATTTCAAACGCTCATAAACAAGTTTACAAGTATTTTGCGTTTGAAATGCTGATAAAATTGACTGCTGAACGCAAGTTTTCTGCGTTCAAAAAAATGACTGTAAACTCAAATGCCTGTAAACGACTGTAAATGAAGATGTGTACATGGACACATAGGAAAACATTAGGGAGAGTTCAGGGGCTGCTGAAAAAAACGCTGAACAGCTCCTAAATGTGAATTTATCAGCTGCAGTGTACATGAGCCCTAAATCCCAACTCCTCTTTTTTTCCTCTAGAAATGGTTCTTTAGCCAGTTGTCACTGAAACAGGGCACCCTATTGGAAGATTTCCCCACTATTCTTCTACCAGCAGTATGGGATTTTTGATTTTTCAAGTCCTGGTGACAGTGTTCACTAGGACAAATAGGGGGACAGAATGGTAACTCTCACCAGTTGCCTCGGCTGGTGAAAATACCTGGTCATCTTAGGTTTTGAGTAGCATGTGACCTCTTCTCATGAGACAGTGCTCAGGTCTAGCAGCCAATAACTACACATGAATACTGTCATGTCCCAGGGGGAGTGACGTCACGTCTTCCCCTAGTATCCAACAATAGTCAACATTGGGAATATTAGTGTTGACTGCAATGCAGGAAAAAGCATCAGGGAAGCACTGGCAAGGTGAGTGTAAGTTAGAGGAGCCCCTTTGCAAAGACTGTCACTTGACCTGAAGGCTAGGTTCACATATGTGCGGGTGGTGCTGCTGCGGATCTGCACAAAAATCCGTGCAGCCGCACCACCCACACAGAAGAATGCGGACCCGCAGACGGGTGCGATTAATTCTAATGGCACGCCGCCTGCACTGGAAATCGCAACAGCACTGGAAACCGAGGTTCCCGTGCGAGCTGCTGTTTCCAAAGAAGTGCATGGACTTCTTCACTGTGTGTCCCGTGGGCACGGGAGTTCATTTAAATGAATGGGCTCTCCTGCCCACGCAAAACGCAGCCCGCAGGAATGCACATATGTGAACCAGGGCTAAAGGGGCAAGATGACAGAGAGGAGATTTACTAAAACTGGACCACTGAAAATCTGGTGCAGCTTCTAATTTCAGCTTGTTCAATTAAACTTTGACAATAAACCTGATTGGTTTTATGCAGAGCTGCACCAGATTTTGCAGACTCCAATTAAAGTAAATCCCCACCAGTGTCTCTTTAAAGTTACTGAAAGGTCTACTTTAATTATTTTTTTGGAACCAAAAGCCTTAAAAGAAAATTATCAGTGGTGGGTTTTTGGCACTAAAAACCAGAATGCCATCAATTTTTCTCTAATGGCCTACAGACAACTGGAGCAAACAGCAACATTCAGTCCTTTGGCTCAATAAACAGTCTAGTGGTTGCCTTTCTAAAGTTTATTGCAGATTAACTTGGATGGGACTGTCAGGGACCATCACGACGCATGGGTCTGCACATGCGTAGGTGTCTGTCAAGACATGCAGGAGGCAGGGCACTAGGACCCAGGCGCACCCATCACCTATGACGGTGCTGGGCAGGCACTAGGACCTAGGCTGCACCTGTCAGGTGCAGGGCGGGCTACTTAAACCAGCCCTGCACAGACACAAGTTGCCGTATGATCTGATCTTGTTCCTGTGTTCCTGTATTGCCGTTGTTTGAGATTCGTTGCTGACCTGCCTGGACCTGACCCCTGCTGACTTCTCCTGCTCTGACCCCTGGCTAAGTTCGACCTCACTTTTGGATATCCCTACCTGATCTGAACTACTGGTACCAACCCCGGCGAGTGACCTGACTATCCTTCTGCCTGCTGCCTTGTACTACACTGACCCCTCTGTTAACGACCTGGCTCGTTTGACCACGCTATTGCTCAGCCATCCATCCGACCCGCACGGATTAGCTGCTACTCTCCAGACCTGTCTGCCTCTTCACGTCAGGCTCTCTACCAGTCATTACCTCTGGTGATTCCTCTACCTCAGGTGGGTGTACTCAGGGGCCATGACCTGGTCACTGTCTGCTCCAAGCCCATCCCCACCATCAGGGGCTCTGGTGAACAAGCGGACTGGGGCTTAGACTCCGCGCCCTGGGTAATCCTGTCCTGTGGACTGCTAGAGTACACCAGGTGGTCCATAACAGGGACTTTGGGAAACTATGGGGTACTCCAGGACATTAAACAGGAATGTGAGGACACTCTTTCCTTTGCAGCTATTTCTCAGAAGAGTTCCTTCACCATTAGTACATAAAGTGGACAGCACTGGGACACCATCAGCAATGCCTCAGGCTAGGAAAGCCTTAAATGTAGTGCAACAGGGTTTAAAGACAGAAACAGTCACATCCCTGGGACTTGGATATCTCCCTCCAGACCCAGGATGTCTCCTTGGTGAAACCTTTAGATTGGATCCTCTATGAAACACCTCTTTTAGCTTGTAAACAACTTTCAGCATAATAGACCCCCCCAGCTATGATCAGCTGAGACCTTTATGAAACTAGCAGAATCTTCAGGTGGACTGCCAGAAAGGGCAACAGCCCTTCTACTTAGGATCCTCTCCTCCTGGGGAACAATAGGGCAGCTCCAGGCTTCAGACTATTTATGCTCACTCCCAGCCACCATCTGAGCTTCATCTACCCCACTACTTTCCAGAACTTTCCAAAAGGCAGGGGGAAGCAGCCAAACCCACAGCCAGTGAATCCCTATCTAGGAGGGTGCTACACTTTTAAAGCAACATTCGCATTATTTCCTGTGCCCGCATGCTTCCAAAATCACCAGTTTATTCTCTCATGAACATCTGTCAAAACTTTGTAAGGACTGCACGTTCTCTAAAGAAAATCCTGCATGTTCAGCGCCTTATCTGTTCCAAGCCATCTCTTCCTGTTGTGGCGCTGCATTATAATAATGGCTTTCTGATTTGAGCCGGTGTCAAAGCAGATTTTCAGAAGTTTGCTCATCTCTAGTTACAAACCCAACCTCATTAAAATAATGAAGAGCGCCCTGGGAAAACCGGGACACTCCAGTTCTTGAGAGCAAGCTTCTACGAAAATAGGAATGAGTAATATCAATTTGTCTTCCGTGTGAGGTGTCAACTTCTGATGCCGAAAGGTTAGGACATTTGTCTACATTTTCTCCCAAGACAAGCTTAAATGGCTGCTATTTGTACTTGTTCTTTTCAGACAGATCGTGACAGAAGAAAATGTGTGACGACGGAAACATTTCGTGTTTCTGACTAATTGGATTTGATTTCTTGTTAACCGATATTCTTTATTAGGCTTCTTGTTTACAAAATCATTGGTGACCAATGTCACACAGATAAGCGTCATGTCCTCCGAAATGTCACACAGGCATGGTTAAATCAATCATCCATAGGTAAAACAAAGTTCAAAAGCCAGATTAAAGCTTCCTTTAAGAAAATCAAAGAGATCTTTATTCTAAATTGTATCCATGTAGCTAAAAATAAAAAATAGACAATCATATTAAATAATATGTAAACCCTAATAATGATCTTCTCGTATTTGTTCCCTTTTGGTCTGCTGAATATGCAATCAAAAGCATTTTGCTAAATATGTTCAAAAATACCATGTTAGACATTCAGAGCTGTCCTGTGCCTTCTGTGCGATTCTTACGTTCTCTGTAAAGAGTTTCCTTGATGTTATCCTGGGACTTTGTTGTGGAGAATAGAATAGGGGGGAGAATGGGGAGAGTTTAGTGTTACTAAGCCCAGGACCCTGCATTCTCTCTTTCTGGTCTCCCACCGTACACACTACATGGAAATGCAATTATTTTAGTAAATATAAACTGCTAAATACCTGTTCTCATCAGCAGTTAGAGCAGTCTTGTGACTTCTATCAGTGTCCAGCAGAGCAGTGGTTAAAGCGTGTAGATGAGTTTTCTTTCTGCTCTAAGAAGATGCAGAACTCCTGACCTCTTTCTGGACCTTGCTGATTGGCCCTCTGCTGATCACATGCACTCTCCCAAGAAAAAAAAAACTTATCTAGAAATATACACCAAACTGAGCATGTGCAGAGTGTCTCCACACGATATGTATTATCAGGAGATAAGAGGGGGAGACTGGAAGAAGGGTAGGATCAAAGAAGTCAGGATCAAACAGCATTTTTACACAGTGCAGAGGATTAACTCCTTAGGTTCCACAGTGAGTATATCAAGCATGCTTTACTGCATATACAGACGAATTGTACTGTTGTGGGCAGGGGCGGACTTTGTGGACTTTAGAGGCTCTGCGACAAAAATATTTTTAAAAACACTTTATTATAGGAATGTATACCATACACATCAGTTACATACATGTTGTTCCGCTAAGAAGACTCCCCATATAGGGGGGTAGGGTATTCTATGCTGGTTACAACATTCTTCAAGTATTTTTCTTATTAAAATTGACACAAAGGTACCATATCCCGGTAAAGGTATCAAAAGACCAGGGGCGGACTGACAACTCATGGGGCCCCCGGGCAATAGGGGATCATGGGGCCCCTGTGTCCTTGCCCAAACTCAAAAAAGCCTATGAAAATTGATGGCAAGATGAATGCAGCATGTTATTATAAAATACTGGCAGACAATTTGCATTCTAATGCACGAAAGCTGTGCGTGGGCCTCTCTTGGACTTTACAGTACGACAATGACCCTAAGCACAAGGCCAAGTTGCCCTCCAGTGGTTTCAGCAGAAAAAGGTGAAGGTTCTGGAGTGGCCATCAAACTCTCCTGACCTTAATATCAATTAGCCACTCTGAATAGATCTCAAACGTACATGACATGGAGGCATTTTGCCAAGAGGAATGGGCAGCTATACCACATGCAAGTGTCAGGAATCCCAGAGATCGCCACGGCGCACGAGTCTGCACAAGCGTAGGATCCCGACAAGACATACAGGCAGTTGGGCACTAGGACCCAGGCGCGCCTGTCACCAATGACGGCCGGGCAGGCACTAGGACCCAGGCACGCCTGTTGGAGCTGGACGGGCTATTTAAACCAGCTTGTGCAATGCTCACATTGCCCTATGGCAGTGATGGCGAACCTTTTTGAGCCCGAGTGCCCAAACTGCAACCCAAAACCAACTTATTTCTTTCAAAGTGCCAACACTGCAATGAAACCTGAATATCGAGCTTTTGGTTTAGAAAAAACAACTCGTACAGTAGTGCAAACTAATTAACAGTACAGGGATGACCAGAGACTGCGGACACAGTACAGGGATGACCAGAGACTGCGGACACAGTACAGGGATGACCAGAGACTGCGGACACAGTACAGGGATGACCAGAACTGCGGACAGTACAGGGATGACCAGAGACTGCGGACACAGTACAGGGATGACCAGAGACTGCGGACACAGTACAGGGATGACCAGAGACTGCGGACACAGTACAGGGATGACCAGAGACTGCGGACACAGTACAGGGATGACCAGAGACTGCGGACACAGTACAGGGATGACCAGAGACTGCGGACACAGCACAGGGATGACCAGAGACTGCGGACACAGCACAGGGATGACCAGAGACTGCGGACACAGCACAGGGATGACCAGAGACTGCGGACACAGCACAGGGATGACCAGAGACTGCGGACACAGTACAGGGATGACCAGAGACTGCGGACACAGTACAGGGATGACCAGAGACTGCGGACACAGTACAGGGATGACCAGAAACTGCGGACACAGTACAGGGATGACCAGAGACTGCGGACACAGCACAGGAGATGACCAGAGACTGGGGACACAGCACAGGAGATGACCAGAGACTGGGGACACAGCACAGGAGATGACCAGAGACTGGGGACACAGCACAGGAGATGACCAGAGACTGGGGACACAGCACAGGAGATGACCAGAGACTGGGGACACAGCACAGGAGATGACCAGAGACTGGGGACACAGCACAGGAGATGACCAGAGACTGGGGACACAGCACAGGAGATGACCAGAGACTGGGGACACAGCACAGGGATGACCAGAGACTGGGGACACAGCACAGGGATGACCAGAGACTGGAGACACAGCACAGGGATGACCAGAGACTGGGGACACAGCACAGGGATGACCAGAGACTGGGGACACAGCACAGGGATGACCAGAGACTGGGGACACAGCACAGGGATGACCAGAGACTGGGGACACAGCACAGGGATGACCAGAGACTGGGGACACAGCACAGGGATGACCAGAGACTGGGGACACAGCACAGGGATGACCAGAGACTGGGGACACAGCACAGGGATGACCAGAGACTGGGGACACAGCACAGGGATGACCAGAGACTGGGGACACAGCACAGGGATGACCAGAGACTGGGGACACAGCACAGGGATGACCAGAGACTGGGGACACAGCACAGGGATGACCAGAGACTGGGGACACAGCACAGGGATGACCAGAGACTGGGGACACAGCACAGGGATGACCAGAGACTGGGGACACAGCACAGGGATGACCAGAGACTGGGGACACAGCACAGGGATGACCAGAGACTGGGGACACAGCACAGGGATGACCAGAGACTGGGGACACAGCACAGGGATGACCAGAGACTGGGGACACAGCACAGGGATGACCAGAGACTGGAGACACAGCACAGGGATGACCAGAGACTGGGGACACAGCACAGGGATGACCAGAGACTGGGGACACAGCACAGGGATGACCAGAGACTGGGGACACAGCACAGGGATGACTGCTGACCTTTGGGGAGGGAGGGGGAGCGGGTACCTGAATTTGACAGGTACCCGCTCTTACTTCCGCAGAGTTTTTTTTTTTTATCTTACCTGTTCCTCGATCCGGCCGCGCGCTGTCTTCCCGGCTTCTGTAGTGTGGGCGCTCGTCGGACAGCCGGATGCCCAGTGCGCATGCGCGAGAAGCGCTGCGCTTTGTGATTGGTCCGGCGGCTTCTGGGATCTGTCATGTGGCCCAGGTACCGCCTTACCATTCACAAGGAGCACTGCTTCTTGTGCATGCGCACTTGGGACCCGGCTGTCACGCACACTACAGCCGGGAAGACAGCGCGCCGCTGGATTCTCCTGGCGTGCCCACAGATAAGGCTCGGCGTGCCGGCTGTGGCACGCGTGCCACGGGTTCGCCACCACTGCCCTATGGTCTTCATTTCCTGTTCCCTGCTCGTCTGTTACTGCGCGAGATACCTTGTTGCCGACCCTGCTTGATCCTGACCTCTGCTGACTGTCTCCTGCTCTGATCCCTGGCTCGTCTGACTATTCTTTTGCTTACTCCTGATTACCTGACCTCCTGTTGCTGAAACCTGGCTTGTGACCCGACTACTCTCTGTCCGCTGCTCTGTACCGTTCGCGACCTGGTCTCAGTCTGCTCCAAGTCCATCCCCACCACCAGGGGCCCTGGTGAATAAGCAGATTGGGGCTTAGACCCCGCGCCCTGGGGAATCCCGTTCTGTGGGTTGCTAGAGATACCGCCGGGTGGATCGTGACAGCAAGAATTCAGGGCCTCATAGACAACTTTTATAAAAGACTGCATGCTATCATTGATGATATAGCACCCTCCTAATTAGCTAAGGGGAGCTAGCCGAATATATTTTTAGTTAGAAGGGCTGGCAGCCTGGGTAATAGTCAGCTGGGTCAAATTTGGGTCAGGGATGAGAGGCTCTGCAGACCAGTTCCTTGATACCTCCTCCAGCTCTGGAATCTTGAAGAAGATTCTAGAAGTAGTGGGTGGGGGTGAGGAGGGGCTGGTCTGCATACTCAAAGGACTCTGGCCAGTTTCCAAGCAAGAGGCTTGGCACGGACCAGAGCAGCCCTTAACTCCTTGGTGCCGGCGCCTCCCGGCCCTTTAAGGGTTTCAGAAGCCGGGAGGCAGGGTGGGGTTTATGTGATCGCCGTGACACGCCATCACGGCAGTCACATGATTGGGAAAGGTCTCGATCGAAAGAGGAGATCGGGACCTTTCCGTAAGTACTGGATATGTGTGCTGGGAGCGTGCTCTCAGCACATATGTTCTTTTTTAATAGAACGCAAATGTGTGGCCGCTCGGCATCTAGGCCCAGATGCTGGGAGGCCGCACATTTGTGTTCGGCTGGCGTGAAGAGGTTAAGTATGACTGAGCCTGCTCAGTAGCAGGAGACTTCGGGTGGAAGATGTGAGGAAGCTGAGATGCAGGAGCCTGGGGGGGGGGGCCTGGTAGGAAGCAGCCTACCTACAAGCTGGAAAGGAGGATCACTCAGCCTCACTGCCCCCAATGCAAGGACAACCTGTAGAGCCAGAAAAGGAGCCAGCCCAGGGGAAGGCCTGAAGGCAGCCACCTACCTAAATCAGCTTGCAGGACTGAAACTGAGTGAGTAGTCCTACACCTCCTGGGCCAGGTAAGGGGAAAAATGCATTCTGATGGGAAACCTGATTAGCTCCTTACCCAGGACTTTTTCATTTAAAGCGACAGGGCCGGATTCCCTTGCCCAGGGATTTCCCTCAGGAAGCTGGATAAGAAGAGGATTATCAGGAATCTGGGGTGGTACACCAGGAGAGGCTGGAGAGCTCTCCCAGAAGAGTTTCTGCTGTGTAAAGACTTGTACATAGTTGCTAAGGAGTTTATCCTCGGTTTGCAGTTCCATTGGGCATCCCTACCTCCCCTTACCCCATCCAAGTTCAACATCCCTTAAAAAAACCAAGCTAAAGGACTGTTTACTGCCTCTGAATACAAGTCCTAGGAATTGTGTGTTTTCTGGCTGTGCAAGACTATAAGGGGGCCTAAATGTTCAGCAACTCATACGAGGGTAGTGCTACAATGATAAAGGGGGCAATACACAGTATTCAGAACTAAAGGTATGCAGATTTTTGAATGGGGTCATTTCATTTGTTTTGTTTTATGATTGTGCCATTCTGTTATGACCTACAGTTGAATATGAAACCCATAAAAAAATCAAAGGAATGTGTTTTGCTTCCTTATGTTTTCTTTAAAAATGGTACATGCTGTATATTACCAAATCCCCAAGGGTATGCAAACTTTTGAGCACAACTGTAGATAGATAGATAGATAGATAGATAGATAGATAGATAGATAGATAGTCAGATAGGTTGATTGATCTGATACTGGTGGTGTTGGTGCACAGTTGGGTAGAAGATGGTCTCTGTGTCCCTTCTGGGGAAAATTCCCCTCATTTCCAATACTGGGGTTGACTGGAGTTGGGCTTTATTCACAATCCTTCCAACCTTTCTTCATTTTGAAATTCCTCCTTAAAGATTTATTCAAGAATGGTCTCCCAGTAGCAATATTATTATATTACTTTATTTCTCAATGCATATGGAAGTCAACAAATCAGGAGTTGCGTAGGAGACAGGGCAAGGTACATCATGGGCCGGCACATGATGCAGAAGCTTTGTCACAAAACATGCGCCATCTATGACAGCGGCATAAATAAAACACACCTTGATTTCTAATGCTCCAAATGGTATGGATGGCTGCAGACATCTCCTTACTAGAGAGATGTGACACAACAGGCAAGTATGCAAACTCGGGCACCCACCCTCCCTGTGTCATGCTTCCTTATTGGACACTGCGCTGCCACCACTGAATGTAATTGCCTGGTGAATCATTCTATTTGGCATGGTACCAATACTCCAAGGGTATGCAAACTTTTGAGTACAACTATATATATATATATATATATATATATATATATATATACAGTTGCAAGAAAAAGTATGTGAACCCCTTGGGATTATGTGGAGTTTTGCATGAATTGGGCATAAAATGTGCTCTGAACGTCATCTAAATCACAACAATAGAAGAACACAGTCTGCTGAACATAATACTACACAAACATTAGATGTTGCCATGGTTTAATTGCACATAACATGTAAACATTCACAGTGCAGGGAGGAAAAAGTATGTGAACCTTTGGACTTAATAACTGGTTGACCCTCCTTTGGCAGCAATAACCTCAACCAAACGTTTCCTGTAGTTGCAGATCAGACCTGCACAATGATCTGGAGTCATTTTGGACCACTCCTCTTCACAAAACTGTTTCAGTGTAGCAATATTCTTGGGATGTCTGGTGTGAATCGCTCTCTTAAGGTCATGCCACAGCATTTCAATCGGGTTGAGGTCAGGACTCTGACTGGGCCACTCCAGAAGGCGTATTCTGTGCTGTTGCAGCCATTGTTTTGTTGAATTACTTGTATGCTTTGGGTCATTGTCCTGTTGCATCACCCATCCTCTGCGGAGCTTCAGTTGGCGGACAGATGGTCGTACATTTTCCTGCAAAATGTCTTGATAAACTTTGGAATTCATTTTCCCATCAATGACAACAATCCGTCCAGGCCCTGAGGCAGCAAAGCAGCCCCAAACCATGATGCTCCCTCCGCCATGTTTTACAGTGGGGATGAGGTTTTGATGTTGGTTTGCTGTGCCTTTTTTTCTCCACACATAGTGTTGTGTGTTCTTCCCAAACAACTCAATCTTGGTTTCATCTGTCCACAGTATATTTTGCCAGTAGGGCTGTGGAACATCCAGGTGCTCTTTTGCAAACTTCAAACGTGCTGCAATATTCTTTTTGGACAGCAATGGCTTCCTCCGTGGTGTCCTCCCATGTACTCCATTCTTGGTTAATGTTTTCCTTATTGTAGATGTGTCAACAAAAATGTTAGCATGTGCCAGAGATTTCTGTAGGTCTTTAGCTGACACTCTGGGATTCTCCTTTACCTCATGCAGCATTCTGCGCTGTGCTCTTGCAGTCATTTTTACAGGACGACCCCGCCTAGGGAGAGTAGCAACAGTGCTAAACTTTCTCCATTTGTAGACGCTCTGTCTTACTGTGGACAGATGAACATCAATGCTTTTGGAGATACTTTTGTAACCCTTTCCAGCTTCATGCAAGTCAACAATTCTTGATCGTAGGTCTTCTGAGAGCTCTTTTCTGTGAAGCATGGTTCACATCAGACAGTGCTTCTTGAAACCAGTAAACCCAAAACAGGTGTGTGTTTTTTAACCTCCCTGGCGGTATGATTCTTTCCGATTTTTTGTGCTGAAAGCAGTACCATTTTTTTGCATGGAAATATGTAGTTTTTTATTGTAGGCTGTAATTTTTAGGAATAACTCACTGAAATCTGTATGAACAAGAGTCTATTAAACATCCCGGGTATGATAAAATTTGAAACACAAAATCATAAATTATAATTTAATAAATAATCATAAAAAATAATAATATAATAATAATAAATTTAATTCAATAATATAATCAAACCAAAAACACTGAAATTTGAAATACAGAGGCAAATTCGCAGATCGCTGAGCAAAGTCGCAAAATCGTTTTCAGTGTCTGATGACGAATTTCCCCACGAATCATTACCACTCAATTCTGAAAGTAGTTCTAATTTACTATCGCTGTTCTCTAGCTGGTCTAAAACCGCTTTTGACCTAAAGGGACGCTTTTTGGACGCCATGGACTTTTCTAAGTTTCCAGGCAGAAAGAACATTCAAAATGCAGGCAGGGCACAGGAGAAAGCACTAGGGACAAAATATATGTGAAATGCATTGAAACAGCAATGACAGCAAAAATGACATTTTTTAAAAATTTCAAATTTCCCGCCGGTTCCGGCTCCCGTACGTCCCGACGTCACAGGAACCGGAACACAGAAGCCGGATGCCGGCATCGGCCGGAGGAGATGGCTGGGGACGCTGCAGGGGACACATCGCGGGAGCGAAGGACAAGGTAAGTGCTGCAGAGACCCCCAGAGCAACGCCGCATGGTAAGCCTGAGTGTAGCTCGGGGTTACCGCTTTTGGTATAGAAATTTTACCCCGAGCTACATTCGGGAATACCCCTAAGGAGGTTAAGGGCAGGACAGCTGTCAGCAACACATCCAATATCATCACACTGATTGGAGTCAAGGTTGGCTCACTCCTGGCTCCAATTAGCTCTGGGAGAAGTCATTAAGCTAGGGCCTCACATACTTTTTCCTCCCTGCACTGTGAATGTTTACATGTTATGTGCAATTAAACCATGGCAACATCTAATGTTTGTGTAGTATTATGTTCAGCAGACTGTGTTCTTCTATTGTTGTGACTTAGATGACGTTCAGAGCACATTTTATGCCCAATTCATGCAAAACTCCATGTAATCCCAAGGGGTTCACATACTTTTTCTTGCAACTGTATATATATGTGTGTGTATATATACAGTACACTGCAGTCATGGTAAAACGCGGCACATGTGTTTGTGCGGTATTCATTTTAAATTTTTAATGGCACCTCAAATGCGGTGCGGTTTTGCTGCGATTATCCCGCGACAGAATTGTACATCAATAGTGACAAACCACATTGTGCAAAGCTTGGTGCCCAAAATAATAGCAGGAGCTTCTTTTGCTACGCGATAAATAATGCAACAATGTGTCCCAATTCTTTTGGCAATATAGTATATGTATATATACTGTAAATATAAACTGCTAAATATGGGCAGCACAGTGGCTAAATGGTTAGCACTTCCGCCTGGCAGTACTAGGGTCGTTGGTTCAAATCCCAACCACAGCACCTCCTGCCTGGAGTTTGCATGTTCTCCCTGTACTTGCATGGGTTTCCTCCGGGTGCTCCAGTTTCCTCCAAAGACATGCTGGTAGGTTAATTGGATCCTGTCTAAAATTGGCCCTAGTATGTGTATGTATGAATGTAAGTTAGGAATCTAAGACTGTACACACCTTGAGGGGTAGGAACTGATATAAATGTACAATATATATGGAAAGCAATGCATAAATTGACGGTGCTATATAAGTACCTGAAATAAATAAAATATATATATAATTTTTTTTTAAAGAAAATTGGCCATACTTTAATATTCAGTCACAATAAATGTAATAACTGAAAAATCATCAAACGGTGCTTGAAGCTATGGAATTCTAATCATGTATTGTATGTTGTGCTGAGAACCCTCAGATATCTCTTTTCATGTTCATGTAATTGGCACACCACTTTTTCTAGATGTCTGCACAGAGCTAATATTAAAGCTATTCCTAGCAGCAGCATTTTTATTTTTTGTGCAATACTTTGAAAAAGTCTTAAAGTATATCTAAATCTAAAACTAAACCTTTTTTTTTTCATTTTGGATATAGCAGGGTAGGTTTTTTTTTTAATTTTTGGCCGTCTGTGTCTCATTACAGAGATTCCCTTTCACTTCCTGTTCTGTAGACTAAACAGGAAGTTAATAAAATTTCCTGGCAAACTTCATGGCAGCATACGTATGCTCTCCAATCCTATAGGACCCCACTCCCCTAAATTTTTACTCAGAGCCAAAGACCACATTCCTTTTGTCCTCAAACCTGATATGTTTGAAATCTTGTCCCTGCGCTCAGGATGATAGCGTCTGCAGCCCAGGCCTGATGGCTCAGAGTGCAAGCTTCTTTTTCGAGAGCTGTGAGGAGATGCGCCCCTTGTCGGTCCCTGCAGTCCTCAGCTATCAGCGGGGTAGAAAAAGCCCCTCTTCAGTTCCAGGACCCCCCAGCTTTTAGCAGGGTGGAAAAAGGGTGGAAGGATGCAGAGCCATGAACAGCTCATGCCCTGCCAATGGCAGGCAAGCAGCGATTTGGCTAGATAGCCCTGCTGTTAGCGGTTGGACATGTATCGCCCTCAACAGATGCAGCAGTCTCCTTACTCCAGGTAGGGTCGCTTAAGTGCCATGATGATGGTGATGTCCGTGTCCTTCTTCAACTTCCATGGCAGCTGTTTGTGTGTGTATTTTGTCCTTGCCTTTCCTTTTCCTTGGCTATAGTGATTTTCGCCTCTCATGCCGGCTGGAGCGCATCTGTGCCCCAGGTTGCCACTCTCTGTTCTCTGGCGCCCTCTAGTGATTCTGCGCATACGCAGGCCTCAGTCGAGAGCAAGGCTTGGTTTTGTGCATGCACAGTGCGGTCACAATGGTGGCAGTTGCACATTCGCGTGGGCACTGCCAGGGTTCTGACGCATGCATGTTGCGGTGGCAGTGATGTCAGCACAGGCGGGGAATTTAACCACTTGCCTACAGGGCACTTATACCCCCTTCCTGCCCAGGCCAATTTTTAGCTTTCAGTGCTGTTGCACTTTGAATGACAATTGCGTGGTCATGCAGCACTGTACCCATATGACATTTTTAGCATTTTTTTAGACAGATAGAGCTTTCTTTTGGTGGTATTTAATCACCTCGGGGTTTTTTATTTTTTGCTAAACAAACCAAAAACAGCTGAACATTTTGAAAAAAAAATGTTCTGTTATAAAATTTTGTAAATAAGTGATTTTTCTCCTTCACTGATGTGCACTAATGAGGCTGCACTGATGGGCACTGATAGGCTGCACTGATGGGTACTGATAGGCGGCACTGATGGACACTGATGAGGAGACACTGGTAGGTGGCACTGATAGGCATTGACAGGCATCAATGATGAGAACTGAAAGGCAGCACTCATATATAGCACTGATAGGCGGCACTGATAGGTGACACTGATAGGCGGCACTGACTGGCACTGATAGGCGGCACTGACTGGCACTTCTTCTGGGAGAGAGGCAGAGGAATGTTAGAACATTTGGCAAGGGGGTTATAGCCATCAGACAGACCTTATAAAACATCTGCCAGAGCGATCCAGGGTTCAGCATTACAGAATCGTCAGGCTTGTTTTAATCTTAAGGATGGTTATGAAATAACAGCCATAAATACAAGGACATTAGGGACTTCACGTGCCTTAACCCCTCGCCTACAGGGCACTTCTACCCGCTTCCTGCCCAGGCCAATTTTCAGCTTTCAGCACTGTCACACTTTGAATGACAATTGCGCAGTCATGCAACACTGTACCCGTATGACATTTTTATCATTTTTTTTACGACAGATAGAGATCTCTTTTGGTGGTATTTAATCACCTCGGGGTTTTTATTTTTTGCTAAACAAACCAAAAACAACAGAAAATTTTGAAAAAAAAAACATTTTTTCTTAGTTTTTGTTATAAAATTTTGTAAATAAGTGATTTTTCTCCTTCACTGATGTGCACTAATGAGGCTGCACTGATGGGCACTGATAGGCGGCACTGATGGACACTGATGAGGAGACACTGGTAGGTGGCACTGATAGGCATTGACAGGCATCAATGATGGGCACTGAAAGGCAGCACTCATATATAGCACTGATAGGCGGCACTGATAGGTGACACTGATAGGCGGCACTGACTGGCACTGATAGGCGGCACTGACTGGCACTGATAGGTGGCACTGATTGGCAAAACTGATAGGCGGCACTGGCTGGCACTGCTAGGTGGCACTGAAAGGCAGCTCAGATGGGCAATGATATGTGGCATTGATGTGCACTGGCAGGTGGCATTGATGGGCACTGACAGGTGGAAATGATGGACACTGACAGGTGGCACTGATGGGGCTACACTGATCATCAGGGCACACTGATCATCAGTGCCCTGATGATCAGTGCACATGTCCCCTCTAAAGGAATGCCAATTGCCTGCTCTCCTATCCTTACGAGCTGTCAGTGTGGCAGCTCGTGAGGAAAGGGATGCTGATAACCGGCATTTCCTTATGTGCAATCAGCTCTGATTGGACACAGCTGATCACATGACAGAGCCAACCGCATCGGCTCTTTTTGTTGATCGGTGATACGTTGTGTCATAGGGACACAGTGCACCACTGATCGCCACGCTGCACGCCCCTGGGTGCCCGCACACGCAGTTAGAGTGGGAAGATGTCATATGACGTCCTCCCAGAACGAGAGAACCGCCTTGCGCTCGTCATTTGCATACATGGTTGGCGGGAGGTGGTTAAAGAGCGTAAAAGCTATTGCAAATGGGATTCCCTGTGAGCTTTGTGCGGCAGCTTCCCTAGGTGCTATCGTCGTCTGGCAGAGGTATGTTCTGGCTATTTATCCTCCCTCTGTGCTGCCTGCTGTGTCCTGGCACATTTTAATCATGACCTTGGTTCTGTGCCAATAATAAATTACGAAAACGTGCTGCGCTTCACTCAATAGTGCTAATATCTAATAATGAATACATCCATGTGCTTCTATTGATAATAAGTGCCAATAAAAATATAAATACATAAATAAACCAATATCAATATCCGTAGTCAAGAGCAATGTCCGTATACATGTTAAAATAAGTCCATATATACTTCTTCAGAAATACGTGTTCACTTTAAATGAAATAAATATCCAGTGCTTCCTAATTCATCTCCGGTGTGAAAATAACTCAAAATTGTGTGCTCCCCCTCCGGCTGTGCTCTCACCTCAAAAATATGACCAAACCGTTAAGTGAGGTCATATAATGCTTGTGTCCCTTTAATTGGGCCAAAATGTGGATGGGATGGTATCCTGCTGAATGGGATCCCCCTTCATTCGATCGATAGGCTCTCCTTCCATGGTGGTTTTATGTAAAGGAGTAATCAAATCTTAGTGTTTTATCCTTTAAATACATTTCATTAATAAAGGTAATGCACTCACATGGTAACTGAATATAAACCGCTTTGTGCACAAAATGTATCCTCCTGAGTTTTTGGCAGTGGTGAAAATCCTAAATTACCAGCTGGTGTCAGTATGAAACTATCGAGCGTCGTGACGTCAAAGCCCCTCCCCTACGCGTTACGCCACCGGTCACGTGGCTTCATCAGGGGTAATGATTGGACGACATGACACTCACATGCTTTATATAGGGACACTTCAGTGCCACTTTGTGGAAGCCAGGCATGGAGATCATAACGATATGACATTCCATGTCCGCTCAGGGTACATCAGTGGTTCATATAGTGAAATCGGTGTAGAGCTTTTCACCCTGAGGTCATCACAGAGGACAAGGGGGCGCTCTTTACATCTTGATGAAAAGAAATGTAATCTCCAAACATGAAAAGGTTTCTCCACAGTGAAAGCTGTAAAAATGTGGAATAGACTCCAGGGGCGGACTGACCATTTGGAAACTCGGGCACTGCCCGAGGACCCGGGGTCAGTAGGGGGCCCCATGAGATGCCCCTGGTACCTTTTCCATAGGCTTTTTTGAGTTTGGGCAAGGACACAGGGGCCCCATGATCCCCTATTGCCCGGGGGCCCCATGAGTTGTCAGTCCGCCCCTGATAGACTCCCTCAAGAGTCAGTTCTGGCCAGCTCTGTGGATTGCTTTAAAAAAGTCCTGGATTCTTTCTTAGACACACAGAATATAACATTTATAGGTAAAGTTGATCCAAGGGAATATCCGATTGCCTCTCAGGGGATCAGGAAGGAATTTTTTTCCCTGCAGGGGTAAATTGGATCATACTTTACTGGGGTTTTTTTTTGCCTTCCTCTGGATCAACTGTGAGTATAGGATTATAATTTTTTTTTTTTTTTTTAATGGTTGAACTGGATGGACTTTTGTCTTTTTTCAGCCAGACTAACTCTGTAACAATTAGATGATTACCCCACAATTGCACATGTCCCATATTGCTGTAACAATGCTGGCCTCAGTGTGTGATCTCCAATCGGCAAATCAGTGATATTAGCCCATGCAGGGTGCTAATTAGGCCTTCCTAATCTGCCGACCGGACGCCATTTTCTAGAGGCTCTGATATAAGATAATCGATTACACTATAACAGTTATACTTGCTCCAAAACAGTACAACTTCTTATAATAAACACCCGCATTGTTTAAACAACATTATGTACATTATTTACTGATATTATCATCCTATTATTAACCATCAGAGCTTTGATAACATACAGACCCCATTTTCTAGAGGCCCTAATGCAATATAATCGATAACATTACAACAATTTTACTTGTACTGGAACAATGCAGCTTGTTGTATTAAACACCCCATGGTTTAAACATCATAAGTGCATGATATTTACTGATATTAGCATCCTGTTATTATCCACCAAAATTTTGATAACAAACCTCCTCTACTGCGATGTCGGCATGGTATACACTACTTTTTTTTACCAGCAGACAAATGTTACGGTCTATTGGGCCAGAACTGGATACTGTATTACTAAAATTAACATTAACCGGTTAGCTACTGCGCTATAGCTGAAAGACAGCTACAGCACGGTTGTCTAGTCTTGGGAAGGCATCCATGGACGTCCTCCCAGAACACGCCCCCTGCTCACCCCCCAGCGGTGCACACCCCGTGCCGCCGGTGATCATTGTGTCCTACAGACACAGCTGATCATGCGATAGAGTAACCGGCCAATCACAGATTTTACCACGTGATCAGCTGTGTCCAATGACACAGCAGATCACCATGTAAATAAAGTTGCCAGTTATCATACTGCTGATAACCGGCAATTGTCAGAGAGTTGATCGGCACTGAACAACAGTGCCCTGATGATCAGTGCCCAGCAGTGCCGCCCACCTGTGCCACCCACCTGTACCCATCAGTTCCACCCACCTGTGCCCATCAGTGCCACCTATCAGTGCAGCATCATCAATGCCACCTATCAGTGCCTCTTATCAGTGCCAATCAGTGCTGCCTATCTATGCCACCTCCTCAGTGCCCATCAGTGCCACATATCGGTGCCCATCAGTACTGCCTATCAGTGCTCATCAGTATCTGTTTATCAGTGCAGCCTCATCAACGCACATCAGTGAAGGAGAAAAATTACCTGTTTGCAAAATTTTATTATAGAAACAAAGAAAAACTTTTATTTTCCACATTTTGTGCTTTTTGTTTATAGCGCAAAAAAATAAAACACCCAGTGGCGATTAGATACCACCAAAAGAAAGCTCTATTGATGTGAAAAAAATGATAAAAATTTCATATGGATACAATGTTGCATGACCATGCAATTGTCATTCAAAGTGCGATAGCACTGAAAGCTGAAAATTGGCCAGGGCAGGAAGGGGTTAAACTACACTTCTCAATATATAATGGTGGAATTACAATTGTGTATAAATGTGACAATAAAATATAAAAAATATGAAATAAAAATAAACATTTATGAAAATAAATAATGTACCTGAATATGAGTTACAAATATAATCAAAATATTATATAAAATAATTTTATTAAGATTATATTAAAATGTTATTTATTAATCTAACACAAGAAATACATATTTTTATTTTTTTAAAATTGATTGAATGAAAATACAAGGGGGAAATTATCTAATAATTTAAAATGATAATTTTGTATCAATTTTAAAATCACCTCCTCCTCACGTAAATGCTATACATGAAAATGATAGTATTTTTATGATAGTGAGATATAAAATGTGACCATAGGGATTAGGTAAAAAATTGCACGTATTTTCTATATATTACTAATAAAACATGTTAAATCAAATTCCTTGTTGAGACCCAATGGGGCCAAGGAATTCATTTCATATATCCATTTTGATTCCTTTGTTATTGAGTTCCCTTACTTTATTATCTCCTCTCCAGTGACTAGTTTGTTTCTCTATACCCCAGAATTCTAATTGGCTAGCATCTTTATTATGTGTGGTGTGAAAATGTAGCGATAAGTGGTGATATTTGTATCCCCTATTAATATGATAAATATGTTATTTTATTCTTTCTTTCATAGCTCTTTATGTTCTACCAATATATATGAGGTTGCAGGGACATTTTAGGGCATACGCCACTCCTTTGGTCTCACACAATATAAATTGTTTTATACTGTATTCCTTCCCTGTTCTTCGATTGTGAAAAGATGATCTTTTTTTGGAATTATTTTTAACTCGACTGCAACTATAACATCTCTCACATACATAAAAACCAGTTCCCTGAAAGAAAGTGAGATGGTGTGTAGTGTTAGGCTCCATGTACATGGGACACTTCTGACCGATGGAAACTGACTGCTGGAAAACGTAGATTTAAAAACATCTGTTTAGCCGTGTTTGCATACCGCGTTTATGCACATATATGAGCGTTTGCATTTAGAAGCGTTTTTTTAAAGATAACCTCAGGAGACCTTCCAAAATGCCCAGAATGCACTGAAAAACAGTAAAAAATTAACTATTTCAGACATTTTGAAAGAAATAGAGTAGAAGCAGAGAGAGCAGTATTTGTTGAGATTAGCTGTCTTTTTTTTTCTGGTGTTTGGATGTTCCGGCTCATTTCTGTGCAGAAATTATTGCAGCAGTGTCTAACATATTTTCTTTCATGTGAAACCTCAAAGTATGGTGTACCGGGTCCATTTGAGTACCAGGAACACGCTTTGCTTGCATTTTTCATGATGAAAAAAGGCTCTGGACAGCATCTGGAAATGGAAGAGTTAAAAAAAAATTCCAAATGCAAGCGCTTATACACGGGGTTAGCCATGTTTACAAGAATTTAGCATTTGAAACGCTGATAAAATCTACTCCTGAACGCAAGTTTGGTGTGTTCAAAAAAACGACTGTAAACTCAACTGCCTGTAAATGACTGTAAACGACGATGTGTACATGGACACATAGGAAAACATTAGGGAGAGTTCAGGGGCTGCTGAAAAAATGCTGAACAGCTCCTAAACGTGAGTTTATCAGCCGCATTGTACATGAGCCCTAGGGGGCTCTATAACATTTTTGAGCAACTTATCCCTTAAGTTGGGGGATTTGTTATATATGAATTTAGGGCGATTTGGTATTATTGTTTTTAAATGTTTGTCATGTCTCAATACATTCCAGTGTTTATTTATAATGCGCTCTACCGCTTTATATTGTGTGTTGTATCCCAATACAACCGGTACATTGAACTCTACCTTATCAGTGGGTATCTTATCCTGTAATAGGGAAGCCCTATCAATTTCTAATACTTTTATTCTTTCTTTTTGAATGTCAGCTGATGAGTATACTTGTCATGTTTCACATGACTGTCATATTGACTGTCATATGCCTTTAAGTGTTTCTATATTTTGTTTCTGCTCCTCCCTTTCTTTTGGTTTAGTTAATGCTGTATAGATAGCCCTCCCCCTTTCCCAGAAATGCATTGCAGCTCTAGCTTTATGTCATGGAGCAGGAAACATTATGATCTTTTGACCTATCAGATGTTCATTGTTGTAAGATTCTCTCAGTTTATAGAATAAACTTCACAAGATCTACAAGATATCATCTCGATTGAGTCACTGACTGTGGTATCCAACTGAGATTGGAGTTATCGCTATCTCATCACAATTGTAAGTTACAAGAGATCACACTATCAATGCTTAGATTGGAGAGACAGAACAGTTATTGTTAACAAATTCAGACCAAAGCAGGAGGGTACCTCAGTCATCATTGATGGGTTGGCACTAGCTCATGAATGTATTGTTCTAGCTAATAAATGAATCTCTCAGTTTGTCCATTGGTCTGAGGATGAAGATGAGAAGAACTGAAGGGAATCATTCAGAGATTTACAGAGGATTTTCTAGACGCAGGTCTCCCAGTGGGAATAGCAGATTCTTGCATAAAGATCATGACCAGGTTATAAATGTGAATTCTGGCTAACCAGCAATCTGTAATATTGGGAGTCAAAGGAGAGTCAGAGTTATCGCTATCTCATCACAACTTTAAGTTACAGAGATCAAACTTTCAATGCTTAGATTGGAGAGACAGAACAATCCTTTTTGAATAAATCTATTCGCTATAACCTGACTCTGTGCTTCATAATCAGACATTTTAGTGCAATTTCTTTTAACCACTTCATGTCCGGACACTTTTACCCCCTTCCTGTTCAGGCCAATTTTCAGCTTTCAGTGCTATCACACTTTGAATGACAATTGCGCGGTCATGCAACACTGTACACATATTAATTTTTTTAGCATTTTTTGAGACAGATAAAGCTTTATTTTGATGGTATTTATTCACCACTGGGATTTTTATTTTTTTGCTATATAAATGAAATGTCCAAAAATTTAAAAAAAAAGTGTTTTTCTTAAAAAGGTTTGCAAATAAATAATCTTTCTTCATAAATATTGGCCACAATTTATTCAATTATCTTTTTAGTAAAAAAAAAAATAACCAAAATTAGTTTATAACCAAAAATTATAATTTTTCAAAAACAATTTTTTTACATTTTTATTTAATTTTTTTATATTATTTTTTATGGGTTTTTTTACATACTGTCACCCTAGCAGTACAGTGTCACCATAGTGACACTGTACTACTTGTGGGGGGGGTGATGAAGATTTTTTTTTTTTGTCACACTGATTGCTTTTACACTCATAAAGGCTGTAAAAGCAATCATTTCTCCTTCTCCCTGGCTGCATTCTTGCAGCTATTGAGAAATACTGTGAGAACTGTGATTGGTCACAGCTTGTCACATGGTACAAAGCTGCTGTGAATAGCCTTGTACCATGTGATCTCTGTGATCATTCACAGATTTCACTAGTAGTAAGCAATGATGTCAGAAGTGACATCTTGCTTACACCTATTCATGTGATCACTGATTGGCCAGTCAGTGATCACATGATCGGGACCTCACACAGAGGTCCTGTACATCGATCGGTGTTCCACTGTGTCCGGAGGACACAGCAGGCACTGGATTGTGGTGCCGCACACTCCCAGGGAGCGCACACAATCCAAAATGGCGGGTGCAGATTATAAACAGCAACCCGCCCCTGCACTGCCACCGTCTGGCCGTTTATATACAGCGGCCGGATGGGAGGTGGTTAATGCGCATAAATTGCCCTCTAGGAATATTAGTAAGCCCAGGTTTAAAGTGACAACTAGTTGCAGGAATATAACCATTTCTATCGGCATTCTTAAAATATGCTTTTGTATGGAAGTTATTATTATCCTTGATAATTTCTATGTCCACGTAATGTATGCTTTGATTACTAATGTCCCAACTTAATTTTATATCCGTATTGCTTTGATTCAAAAATTCCAAGAATTCTTGCAACGTGCTCCTATCTCCCTGCCATGTAATTATAAGAACATCTATGAATCTTCTGTAGAGTACAATTTCCTCTTTGTTGCTATTGAATATCATCTGTTCTTCCCATTGGGCCATAAATACATTTGCTGTACTGGGAGCGAACTTTGCTCCCATAGCTACTTCCATTATGTGTGGGGAATACTCTCCTTTGTAGCAGAAGTAGTTGTGTTTAAGGCAGAATGTTAGACGTTTAATGATAAAGTTCTGATGCCTATGTGTGAGTGCGGAGTATTACTTTAACCCCTCGCCTACCTGGCACTTATACCCCCTTTCTGCCCAGGCCAATATCCAGCTTTCAGCGCTGTCGCACTTTGAATGACAATTGCGTGGTCATGCAACACTGTACCCATATGAAATTTTTTATCATTTTTTTAGACAGATAGAGCTTTCTTTTGGTGGTATTTAATCACCTCTGTTTTTTTTTTATTTTTTGCTAAACAAACCAAAAACAACAGAAAATTTTGAAAAAAAAGCTTTTTCTTAGTTTTTGTTATACAATTTTGTAAATAAGTGATTTTTCTCCTTCACTGATGTGCGCTAATGAAGCTGCAGTGATGGGCACAGATGGGCAATACTGATGAGGAGGCACTGGTAGGTGGCACTTATGGGAATTGACAGGCATCACTTATGGGCACTAAAAGGCAGCACTCATATATGGCACTGATAGGTGGCACTGGTAGGCAGCACTGACTGGAACTGATAGGTGGCACTGACTGGCACTGTTAGGTGGCACTGATGCGCACTGATAGGCGGCACTGACACGCACTGATAAGTGGCACTGATTGGCAGCACTGATAGGTGGCACTGATTGGCAGCACTGATAGGCGAAACTGACTGGCATTGATAGGTGGCACTGACTGGCACTGATAGGTGGCACTGAAAGGACGCTCAGATGGGCACTGATATGTGGCATTGATGTGCACTGGTAGGCACTGATATGTGCCATTGATGTGGCACTGATGTGCACTGGCAGGTGGCACTGTTGGGGCTGCACTGATCATCAGGGCACACTGATCATCAGTGCCCTGATGATCAGTGTACATGTCCCCTCTGAGTAATGCCGATTACCGGCTCTCCTCTCCTCTGTCAGCGTGACAGCTCATGAGGAAAGAAATGCCGATAACTGACATTTCCTTATTTACGTGTGATCAGCTGTGATTGGACACAGCTGATCACATGACAGAGCTGACGTCTTTGGCTCTTTCCATTGATCGATGATCCGCTGTGTCCCAGGAACACAGCGCACCACCGATCGCTGCGCTGCGTGCCCCCGGGGGTGCGCACGCGCGGTTAGAGTGGGAGGATGTCATATGACGTCCTCCCAGAATGAGAGAACCGCCTTGCGCCCGTCTTTACCTTTGATGGCGGGCGGGAGGAGGTTAAAGCCCATTTTGCTGCTTGTATTGCCCCTTCGTGATCTATGTTAGTGTAGAGAGCCGACACATCAGCTGTACTCATATTAGTATTGTGGGTAGGTTCTGTATTTTTAATTAATTGTATAATATGTTTAGTATCCTGTAAGAATGCAGGTTTGTGTCACCAGTGGTTGTAGATAACAATCTACATATTCTCCAATTCTTGCTGAGAGGGAGTCATATCATTTATTATGGGTCTACCTGGGGATGTGTGCTATCCTTATGGGTTTTTGGGACCATATATATCACTGGAATTTTACAAACAGAGGGAACCAGGTATTTTTCTTTTTCTTTAACCACTTCAAGTCCAGACACTTTCACCCCGTTCCTGTCCAGGCCAGTTTTCAGCTTTCAGCGCTATCACACTGTACCCATATGAATTTTCTATCATTTTTTCAAGACAGATAAAAATTTATTTTAGTGCTATTTATTCACCACTGGAATTTTTTATTTTTGCTATATAAATGAAAAAGTCCAAACATTTTGCAATAAAATAAAAAGTGTTTTTCTTATAACATTTTGCAAATAAATAATCTTTCTTGATAAATATTGACCAAAATGTATTCAGCTATCTTTTTATTAAAAAAAAATAACCCAAATTAGTTTATAACCAAAAATTATAATTTTTCAAAATTGTTTTTACTTTTTTTTATATTATTATTTATGTTTTTTGTTTTTTTTTTAACATACCATCACCCTAGCAGTACAGTGTCACCATAGTGACACAGTACTACTTGTGTGGGGTGATGAAGATTTTTTTTTCTTTTTTTACACTAATTGCTTTTACACCCATTAAGGCTGTAAAATCAATAATTTCTCCGTTCTCGCTGCAATCTTGCAGCCATTGAGAAATACCGTGAGAGCTGTGATTGGTCACAGCTTGGCACATGGTACAAAGCTTTTGCGAATAGCCCTGTACCATGTGACCTCTGTGATCATTCACAGATTTTACACATAGTAAGCAATGATGTCAGGAAGTGACATCTTGTTTACTATTGTTCATGTGATCACTGTCTGGCTACTCAGGAATCACATGAATCGGAACCTCACACAGAGGTCCCGTACATCAATCGATGTTCTGTGCACCAGATCGCGATGCCGCACACTCCCAGGAAGCGAATGTTGGGGCCGATTATAAACAGCAACCTACTTCGGCACTGCTCCTGTCCGGCCGTTTATGTACATGGGTCTGGATGGGAAGTGGTTAATCTTTGTGTTGGCGTGGATGTGGAGAAAGAGGTACAATGATTCACTTATGGTGGGAGTGTCAAAAAATTCAAGAGTATTGGGAGGGAATAGTTTGCTTAATTCAGAAAATAATGGAGATTGATATTGCAAAGGAGCCTGAGACCTGTCTTTTTTATGGCACTTAGTTATCAGTAAAAATATATAAAAAATCTGGATTAATGTATTATTTGAATGCAGCTAAGGGCCCGATACCCAAGTTTTGGAGGGAACAATAAGTACCGAAAATAAAGGACTGGGTTGAGAGGGTTGAAAACATTTATAGATTGGAAGAACTTTACCATACAGATGAAGACAAAATGGAGGTTTTCCGTATGAGGTGGGAAAAATGGGAGGAATTTAAAAAGTAAAAAATATACCTAGAATATGTGTAATAGAGAAAAGCAATTCTGTAGGATAATTGAAATTTTAAGCTAGTACTCCCATGGAATAGGAATTATAGTGATCGGAAAAGTGCATAAGGTTGTCTATGGGGGGGGGGGGTAGATTGGGATTTGGGGTAGACTGGGAGGAAGTGGTGAGGGAGAAGGGAAAAGATTACCAAGTTTTAATGTTAATATTATTTTGCTATAATGTTAAAAAAGATTGGAGTATCTTATTGTGTTGGTTTTATTAGCTTTTGTATATATTAAATGGTATTCTGAAAATTAATAATAAAATATTTAAATTTTTAAAAAAAGGAAGCAGTTAATATTCCTTTCTTACTCCCATATCTGACTAATTTTACCAGTTCTTTTTTTATATATTTTAGTGGGGTTATTATTCAGAATATTGTAGGTGTTCCTGTCACTCAGCATTTTACCCATAATCTGTTCATAATAATCTTTAGATAGTACAACTATCCCCCCACCTTTGTCTCCTATTGAGTGAAGCACAGCACATTTTTGTAATTTATTATTGATTTGACACACTGGTATGAGTATGTGTTAGGTGCAGGTGATTCACAATTAACATTCTGGACATCTCATTACTCATATAGCAGCTCACAAGTCTTCACTTGGTTCTGTGCCCCGGCAGCATTTAGAGTTGGCACTTCTGGTAGATGCAGCCTTAATGAGGCTAACAAAAAAGGTCACTCTTCCTCTGGAGGATGCAAAACCTAAAAGACAAATTAAAACTGATCTTAAACGGATCTACGTGATGGCAGGTATGGCCTGCAAGCCAGCTCTGGCCCTCGCAGCCATGTCCAAAGCAATGGAGGTATGAACGCATGATAGGAATACGGTTCTGAAGAAGCTGAAGTTAGCGTCAGCCTTGCTGGGTGAAGGTTCAATCAACATTAACTACTTGGTGGCACAGGTAATTTCCTCCTCAGTTACGGCCAAGTGGGCACTTTGCTTTTAGACATGGTTGGCCAATCCTGCCTCTAAGAAGGTGTGGTGTAGGGCTCCTCACTTTTTGGCAACAAACTGGATAGCGCTATATCCCGAGCCATGGGTGGGAATTCTGCTAGGCCAGAAGAGGGCTGTAAGGGATTTCCGGCAAGATGAATCGTGATTAGAAATGCGGATGCGCATAGGAACTCCCGGAGAAGAGTTGTCGTGCACGTGCACACGCACGGCAAAGATTGGCACCAGACGGCCTATTTAAAGAGTGTCTCTGCCTATGTTAGATGCTGACTGGTCTTCAGCTCCCCCGTGTCCTGCTTGTTCCTGTGTGATTCCTTTGTTACTGACCCGGCTTGTTCCTCACCTGACTCTGATTGCTCTCCTCATTGATACTGGTTCCTGACTTCGGCTCTGCTCCTGACCTTGGCTTTCATTCTGATTCTGTACCGCGCTGCCCGACTGTTGATGACCCTGGCTATTCCTATGACACTGCTCCTGTCCCTTACCCTCACTACCTGCCTTGCTCTGGTGCACGCCTGGCAATCTACAAGACCTGCTCTGCTTGTTACTACTGTGCCTGAATCAGAAGATCATCAGTCTTCCAGGGTCATCATCTGCAAGAGCTGCAAACAACAACTACTGGCGCTCTTGTCCCCCCCTGGGTCCTAGACTCCCTCTGTTCCAACTCCAGTGGGGTCAGGGCTAGTGACACAAGTGAGGCCGACCTTGTCATTTCAGTCTCCCATCAGGTACATGACAAGGGCACAGCAGGATCGGTGTCTGCTAGGCCAGAAGAGGGCACAGCCCAGAAGACAGAGCTTAGAACATGCAAGGGATGTGCACCTTTACAGGCCAGGTCATGAATTTAAGAAGAGCTGGAGGAGAAGTCAGTCATGTTTTCAGAAGTCTGAAGCTGAACCTCAGGTGGCCAGGAGGCTAAGAAGCCCTTATAAGATTGGACCTGCTCAAGCAGGACAGGTGGGGGCACGTCTTCTTCACTTTTGGCATTTCAGGGTGGCTGCAATCTAGGACTACTGGACCATCAAAATGATCTCTTCAGGGCACAGTTGAAGACTCAGAAGTACTTCTCATCTCAGGTTCTTTCTGCCAGCCATACCGCACTCCCAGGAAAAAAGAAAACGCTCCTTTCCTAAGTAGATTCTTTGATAGGACATGGCGCTGTTGTGCCAGTTCTGCACTGCAAGAAATTTCAGGGCATGTACTCACCTCTCTTCATGGTCCTGAAGAAAAACAGCTCGTGGAGACCTGTCATAGACCTTACACATCTGTACTCGTTCATCAGAGAGGGAAAATTCAAAATGGAGAATTCCTTCAGTTTTTTGTATATCTTTCCATCTCCAGTTCACATGTCTCCCTTTTGGGCTTTTGAAAAGTCATTTTGGCTGTTATGGCCCTGATCCAAGCAAGAGGCATTTACCTGCACCCTTGTCTGGAAGACCTGCTTTTGCTGTCTCGGGACAGAAAGCAGCTGCTGGAGTACATAATCCAAATCATCTCAACACTTCTCAGGTTCAGGTGGCTGTTGAGCTTGGAGAAGAGCCACCTGGGGCCCCTGCAATCTCTGATGTTTCTCAGGGCCCATTTCGACACACATTTCCCTGCCCTTAGAAAAGATCCCGATGATCCGGAGCAGGATACTACTGGCTCTGTCTTCTTCACATCTTCAAGCTCTTCACTGCCTAAAGGTCATTGGCACCATGGTGACCAAAGTGCCCATAGTAAAATGGGTACAGTGGAGGATGAGTTTTCTCCAACAGTGGAGTCTGGGGAGAAGGGACCAGGTTATTTATGTAACCTCGAATATGAGGGAGAGTCTTCTTTAGTGGCTGCAGCGTAAAAATCTACTTAACTGCCACTCAATTGCCCCCATTACTTTGGTCGCAATCACAACAGACACAAGCAACATGGGATGGGGTGCCTATTGCCTGTCGGAAATAGCTCAGGGCAGATGGAGTTTTCCCTCTCAAAGGATCGTGTTGAATATCCTGGAGCTTCGGGCAGCATTCTGTACTCTTCAAGCCTTCCATCATCTGATGGTGGGAACATCAATGCTCATAAGGTTAGACAATACCACGGTGGTCTCCTACATAAGGAGGCAGGGTGGGGCCAGCAGTCTATCCCTTCTACAGGAAGTGGAGTTGATCATGTCTTGGGCTCAGAAAAACCTACCCAATATAACAGCAGTGTATGTCCCCAGCTTCCAGAACACTCATGTGGATTTTCTATCCAGAGACCAGCTAGACAACAGCGAGTGATCTCTCCATGTGGGAGTCTTCGATAAGATTATGACCCTTGGAATCAACCCAAAAATTTACCTATTTGCTGCTCCATGCAACAACAAACTAGAGAAGTATTACACAAAGAATCTTCAGGCATTCAGGATAGTTGCCCTAACTGATCAGTGGAGATTTCGCAAGGCTTATGCATTTCCCCCCAGTTTCAGTCATCCTCAGGTTTCTGTGAAGACTCAGGGCAGAAGAGCTGGAAATATTGGTGGTAATTCTATATTGGCCGAACAGACCATGGTTCCCCTTGCTGATGCAGCTCAGATTTCGGGATCCAGTTCCTCTGCCTCTCAGACCAGGCCTGCTATCGCAGGGGGCAACTCTTCATCCTTGCCTAGCTCAGCTTGATCTGATGGTTTAGTTCTTGAGATGGGGAGACTATAGGCCCTAGGCTGTCCTGTTGAAGTCATCCCTACTCTGATGAATGCCAGGAGAATGAGTACCAACAAGACAAGGTCTATGCGAGAATCTGGTAAAGCATTTGTAGAATATGTGTTGGCTAATAGTGTAATAGTGTAATACAGTAATCCAAGAGTTCAGGATATCCAAACAGGTTTAGACCTTGCTCTATTGGTTAGCTCCCTCACAGTACAGGTGTCAGCTGCATCAGCCTTCACCGGGGTGTCATGGGCCAGACACTCTCTTGTTTGCCACTTCTTCAGAGGAGCAGTGAGGCTCAGAGAAAGCCAAGTTTCCCTAGGTGGGACCTTCCTTTTATCGTTGATTTTCTCTCAGAAGCTGGAATGGAGCATACAGGGCCTACTGGCTCATTATTGTGTAGAAGCTGCTTATTTATCTTCTGCTAATTTTGTTTTGCAAGTCTTGTTTGTTGATGGTGCAAATTAAAACTGTTCAGAAACTGCCTGCCAGTGTGTGTATGGCTAGTTACCGTATTTTTTGCTCCATGAGATGCACTTTTTTCCCCAAAAAAATGGGGTAAAAAAAAATGCATCGTATGGAACGAATACGGAGCGGCAGGCCCAGAATTCCCCCCATCACCACCATGTTAGAATACTGGGTCAGCCGCTCTTCTGTGCAGCAAAACCTGCTCCTCGGTCCTACCTGCTCCTCAGACCAGTGGTGTCCTCCTCGCCTCATCATCTTTAATGTGGGCAGCTGGCTATGACAGCTTGCGGCTTCACAGCTGGGTGTCCACTGGGTATGCGCGAGAAGCGTTGAGCTTTGTGAATGGCCCCATAGTCTTCTGGGACCTGTCTTGTATCCCAGAAGACTTCGGGGAGAGAGGCAATCGCAGCAGAAGTGGCAGAGGGTACCTGTCAAATTCGAGTACCCGCACCCCCTCCCCCACTCCCCAAAGGTCTGCAGCAGTCTCTGGTCATCTTCTGTACCATGTCTGCAGTCTCTGGACATCTCCTGTAGTAGGTCCGCAGTCTCCGGTCATCTCCTGTAGTAGGTCTGCAGTCTCCGGTCATCTCCTGTACTATGTCTGCAGTCTCTGGTCATCTCCTGTACTATGTTCTCAGTCTCTGCTCATCTCCTGTAGTATGTCTGCAGTCTTTGGTCATCTCCTGTATTATGTTCGCAGTCTCTGGTCATCTCCTGTAGTACATCTGCAGTCTTTGGTCATTTCCTGTACTATGTCTGCAGTCCATTGGTTCAGAATATTTTTTCTCTTGTTTTCCTTCTCTAAAACCTAGGTGCGTCTTATGGTCAGGTGCGTCTTATGGAGCGAAAAATAATCTATTTCCCATACATATGCTGCCATGGGGTCTGTCAGGAAAACAGAAATCCTAAAAAAAAACTTCATTAATTTCCCTTTCCATATGGACTCTATGGCAGCAGGAGTACCCTCCCAATGTCATGAGTAAGCTAGTTTCGAGCAAACATTTATGGGAGTGGGGTCATATAGGATTGGAGGAGGCGGGGCTAAACACATACGTATGCTGCCATTGAAGTCCATCAGGAAAGGAAAATTACGGTAAGTATTTGATAGGAAATGTTCCGTTATCTTGCCAATGTGAGGGAAATCCCCTCTTAGCTGTTACGGGAACAAGTGTCCCCACTGAAACATTTACTCTTTATTCCTCTCAAATTAAATTTGTGGCTTTACCCTAACTTATATTCCCAGTGACAATGGAGATGGTGACAGAACTAAAGCAGTATTAAACCTAAAAGCAAACATTTAATATATTGCAACTTACCAATTCTTGGATGTGATGGTTGTATTCATTTTCTATGTGTTTTAGTCTTTTTTCCCTCTGTTTTCTCCTGGTGATTTGGCCAGTAACACACCTCCTGTTTTGGAGTGCTCCCACTCTGGATGAAGGAGCACAAAGGGCAGTCTGGGGGTAGGGAGTGTTAGATGTACTTATATACACTAACAAATGGAAGCTAAACTCGAGGAGCTCCGTGAGGACGTCGATGACGAAACGCATAGGGAGGAGCCTGTGGATGTGACGTCAGGACGTTCCTAAGCTGTTGGTACGGCACATGCGCGGCTAGGCTGGGATCGTGGTATTGAATTTCATCACGCTGTTTGTGCTGGTGTCGGCTAGGATGCCGTTTTTTGTAAGTGCAATGTGTTTTAATAAATCAGAAGTTTTATGAGGTACTGCACCATGAGTTTCTGTTCTCTTATATCTCGAGTGGAGGTCTGAATATCCAAAGGATTTGGTGGTTTCTTAATGAAGTGGATCCATATGGTACACATTCCCTGCAGAGTATTACCCCCTGGAGACCAGATATCAAGTTCCAAGTGTTGTCTCATCATCTTGCAGATTATAGCTCCCAGAGCAGAAAGCATTTATGCTGATTTATAACCTGATCAGCATATTGCTCTGGTGAGTTCATTCAATTTATTTGGTGGTGGATTGACACATGGTGAAATTTGTTGGACATTTTTTATTTGTCACATAATATATTTTTCTGGACTTTATAATTTTTCTGGACTTTATATGATTTGTATATGATTTTTCACATTTTATATTTATATTTTTTGGGGTATTTTTAAATTAGCGCAACCTGCATTCACTATAGCTGGTCTCCCAGGACCCTGCATTCACTATATCCGGTCTCCCCGGACCCTGCATTCCCTATATCTGGTCTCCCCAGACCCTGCATTCACTATATCCGGTCTCCCCGGACCCTGCATTCACTATATCTGGTCTCCCAGGACCCTGCTTTCACTATATCTGGTCTCCCAGGACCCTGCAGTCATTATATCTGGTCTCCCCAGACCCTGCATTCACTATATCTGGTCTCCCCAGGCCCTGCTTTCACTATATCCGGTCTCTCAGGACCCTGCATTCACTATATCTGGTCTCCCCGGACCCTGCGTTCATTATATCTGGTCTCCCTGGACCCTGCATTCACTATATTCGCTCTCCCCAGACCCTGCATTCACTGTTATAAACTGTCATACAAACATAAATGAAATATTTATTATTTGTTGGCAATAACTTGCTGTGGTAGATTTCTGTCAGTCATAGGCTATGTCACGCCCCTCCAGTCTTAGAATTACAGGGAGGTGAAGCCTCCATCAATCAAGACGTAACATCCCACCCTCATTGTGTTTTTAGCTGGTTTGTGGTCATGGAGGAGGAGAGAGGGAGTGGACTGTCATTTACCACTGTGTATACGCCGACATGTGTGAAACTATAGTCACAGTGGCTGCTCAGAAGAGATAGGGAGGAAATACACTAAAAACTGAGCATGTGCGCTAGCTGTCAACACGGCTCTGCAAAATCCTCAACTGCATTGGGGACATGGACTGAAGGAGACAGCAGCAGGATAAACCAATTTTTTTTGCGGAATACAGAAAACGAATCTCATAGTGACTGAGTGAGCAAGTACAGCATATGATGTGGTTTTATTGCTAGTGGTGCACTGAAATGAAAATTCTGGTGCCGAAACCAAAAATTCAAAATGCACTTGGAAACTAAAATGTGCAGTTTTAAAAAATGAATATATATTTTTATAACAAAATACACTTTGATTAAAAAAACAAAAAAGAACACAATATATAAAGCAATTTTTTTGCAAAAGATGAAAGAGGATGTTACGGCGAGTAAACAGATAGCCAACATGTCATGCTTTAAAATTGTGCACGTTCGTGGCGTCAAACTGCGGCATTAAAAATCTCCATAAAAAATGTCTACAGGTTAGCAGTGTAAAGTTACAGAGGAGGTCTAGTGCGAGAATTATTGCTCTCGCTCTGACTTTCGTGACGATACCTCACATGTGTGGTTTGAACACCGTTTACACATGTGGGCGTGGCCAACATATGCGTTCACCACTACGTGCGAGCACGGGGGGACAGGGGCACGTTAAACTTTTTTTTAATGTATTTATTTATTGTTTGCACTGTCCCTTGAAAAAAAATTGTGATCATTTTTATTCTTGTGATAGAAATAATTAGTGACAGGTCCTCTTTATGCTTTAAAAAAAAAAAAAATGGCCGGAACCAGAGGTCCTCAAAGGGCATTGAGATGAGTGAGTGGAGGCCATCTTTCCTTCACTAATCTCTATGCCCAGCAATGGGATCGTTTGATGGCTTCTCAGGTACGACTGAGAACTACCGAGCGGCAGCTGGCGGACGGCGGTGGCAGCGGTGAGGTTTTTTTGTCACCTGTATCGGTGCTTTTTTTCACATCGGCCAACGACCAATAGGGGTGTTTTTGGCCGAAACGTTTCAGCCACCGAAATTTCGGTGCACCCCTATTTTTTGCCACTTTAATCTGTACCCAGGGGCGGACTGACCATTTGGAAACTCGGGCACTGCCCGAGGGCCCAGGGTCAGTAGGGGGCCCCATGAGATGCCCCTGGTACCTTTTTCATAGGCTTTTTTGAGTGTGGGCAAGGACACAGGGGCCCCATGATCCCCTATTGCCCAGGGGCCCCATGAGTTGTCAGTCCACCCCTGTCTGTACCCCATTCGAATAACCAGTCTGCCTACTGATAGCCCAGACTGTTTAGTTTCTGGAAATATAACAGTTAAAAACCAGATAACTTCATATTTTGTTGTACAGAAGAGGAGACAAAAACTCATCTTCATTTTTTTGGAAAAAGGACAGTTCTTAAATCGTGAGCAATTTATCTGTAGATAGGAAAGCAGCCAGACTGTTCATTGAGATTCAGCCCTCTGCTCTGCAGTGGAGTCTTTAATTGTTATGTAAAAATGCATGTGTATTCAAAACTTTGACCTTGAGGTTCCCCTGCAGTAAATTATTTTTCTTCGGATCCAGCTACTATTTTTCACTGTAAAAGATTTGCTTGCATACAATTAGACTTGTACTTATGCATAAGTAATGTGAAGGGATGAGCGGACTGGAGCTTCCATGGCTGTGGAGATTCCAGAACATGGAGAAAATACGGCTTTATACAATTCTACACAAGGAGTGGTCTTGGGGAGTCTTAGAAAATCTAAATTCTCAAATGAGCAATAAAGAAGTTTAACAAATCAGTTCATCTGCGGTTAACCTGATCACCCTCTCTAATTGCCCGCATCTCTTATGTGAATAGCAACAGACCAATATTTGCCCCAAAAATAGAAATAGAGAGGATATCTTCCAATCAGAGCAATCGTTCCCATGACCAAGAGGGAATTTCCTTCACATTGTAAAAATAATTACATAGTTACCAGGGGCGGACTGACAACTCATGGGGCCCCTGGGCAATAGGGGATCATGGGGCCCCTGTGCCCTTGCCCAAACTCAAAAAAGCCTATGAAAAAGGTACCAGGGGCATCTCATGGGGCCCCCTACTGACCCCGGGCCCTCGGGCAGTGCCCGAGTTTCCAAATGGTCAGTCCACCCCTGATAGTTACTTACCGTATTTTTCGCTCCATAAGACGCACTTTTTTCCCCCAAAAAAACGGGGGGAAAATGTTAGTGCGTCTTATGGAGCGAATATGGAGCGGCCGGTCCGGTATTTCCACCACCGCCATTTCAGAATACCGGGCCGGCCGCTCAGCTCTGCAGCTGGACCTTATGGAGATGACTGCTGACCTTTGGGGAGATGGGGAGCGAGTACCTGAATTTGACAGGTACCTGCTCTTACCTTACTTTGTTCCTTGATCTTACCTGTTCCTCTATCCAGCGGCGCGCTGTCTTCCCGGCTTCTGTAGTGTGGGCGCTGGGCTTGACAGCCGGGTCCCAAGTGCGCATGTGCAAGAAGCGGTGCTTTTTGTGAATGGTAAGGCGGTACCTGGGACACATGACAGATCCCAGAAGCCGCCGGACCAATCACAAAGCGCAAGTGCTTCTCGCTCATGCGCACTGGGCCCCCGGCTGTCATGCCGAGCGCCGACACTACAGAAGCCAGGAAGACAGTGCGCCGCTGGATAGAGGAACAGGTAAGATCAAAGAACAACTCTGCAGGAGTAAGAGCGGGTACCTGTCAAATTCAGGTACCCGCTCCCCACCTCCCCAAAGGTCAGCAGTCATCTCCTGTACTGTCTGCAGTCTCTGGTCATCTGCTGTACTGTCCGCAGTCTCTGGTCATCTCCTGTACTATGTCCGCAGTCTCTGGTCATCTCTTGTACTGTCCGCAGTCTCTGGTCATCTCCTGTACTGTCCGCAGTCTCTGGTCATCTCCTGTACTGTGTCCGCAGTCTCTGGTCATCTCCTGTACTATATCCGCAGTCTCTGGTCATCCCCTGTACTATATCCGCAGTCTCTGGTCATCTCCTGTACTATATCCGCAGTCTCTGGTCATCTCCTGTACTATATCCGCAGTCTCTGGTCATCTCCTGTACTATGTCCGCAGTCTCTGGTCATCCCCTGTACTATGTCCGCAGTCTCTGGTCATCTCCTGTACTATGTCCGCAGTCTCTGGTCATCCCTGTGATGTCTGCAGTCTCTGGTCATCTCCTGTGCTGTCCGCAGTCTCTGGTCATCCCTGTGCTGTCCGCAGTCTCTGGTCATCCCTGTGCTGTCTGCAGTCTCTGGTCATCCCTGTGCTGTCCGCAGTCTCTGGACATCCCTGTGCTGTCCGCAGTCTCTGGTCATCCCTGTGCTGTCCACAGTCTCTGGTCATCTCCTGTACTATATCCGCAGTCTCTGGTCATCTCCTGTAGTATGTCCGCAGTCTCTGGTCATCTCCTGTAGTATGTCCGCAGTCTCTGGTCATCTCCTGTGCTATGTCCGCAGTCTCTGGTCATCTCCTGTACTATGTCCGCAGTCTCTGGTCATCTCCTGTACTATGTCCGCAGTCTCTGGTCATCTCCTGTACTATGTCCGCAGTCTCTGGTCATCTCCTGTACTATGTCCGCAGTCTCTGTTCATCTCCTGTACTATGTCCGCAGTCTCTGGTCATCTCCTGTACTGTGTCCGCAGTCTCTGGTCATCTCCTGTACTATGTCCGCAGTCTCTGGTCATCTCCTGTACTGTCCGCAGTCTCTGGTCATCCCTGTGCTGTCCGCAGTCTCTGGTCATCTCCTGTACTATGTCTGCAGTCTCTGGTCATCCCTGTGCTGTCCGCAGTCTCTGGTCATCCCTGTGCTGTCCGCAGTCTCTGGTCATCCCTGTGCTGTCCGCAGTCTCTGGTCATCCCTGTGCTGTCCGCAGTCTCTGGTCATCCCTGTGCTGTCCACAGTCTCTGGTCATCTCCTGTACTATATCCGCAGTCTCTGGTCATCTCCTGTAGTATGTCCGCAGTCTCTGGTCATCTCCTGTAGTATGTCCGCAGTCTCTGGTCATCTCCTGTAATACGTCCGCAGTCTCTGGTCATCTCCTGTACTATGTCCGCAGTCTCTGGTCATCTCCTGTACTATGTCTGCAGTCGATTCGTTCAGAATTTTTTTTCCCGCTTTCTGCCTCTAAAACCTAGGTGCGTCTTATGGAGCGAAAAATACGGTAGTTAGTCTTCTGTAATTAGGACAGGAGCTTTTACTGCTGTCTAAACTCTACTGCTCCTGAACTCCTCTTAAAGCCTATTGCGCATGGACACATGGGGGTTGATTTACTAAAACTGGAGTGCAAAAGTTGGTGCAGCTCTGTATAGAAACCAATCAGCTTCCAGGTTTTATTGCAAAGCTTTATTGAACAAGCTGAAGTTAGAAGCTAATTGACTGCTATACACAGCTATGCCAGATTCACCGGTTGTAGTAAATCTCCCCAGAGGCTTTCACTGAGGTGTGTTCAGGGGCTTAGGGAAAAATTGGCAAAAGCCCCAAAAATGTCAGTTTAGGAGCAGCAGTGTGCATGAGGCCTAAAAGATGGAAAGTGAAGGACTATGTTGATGGTATTTGGATGTATCCGAATCTCCGAATGGAGATAGTAATGAATGGAACCCCAAAAAAAAATGAGATCACATGATGCAATAGTTGTTTGGTCACATGGGGAAATTAATCCAGTTTTAAAATGTGTTTGATAATTCAGACTCGGATGTTGAATGGATCAGAATTTTGCATATAGAATAGTTTTGGAATATAAATAATGAATAATCAACCCAGCATGCCTGGGTGATAATGTCACTGGGGACACCCAGTGACATTATCAGGTAGCCCCGCTCCTTAGTTCATTTAGCAGTGGGAGGCAACGGAATTGTCATTCACTAAGAGCCTTCGTCAGCTGCGGACTTCTTTTTTTTTTCCTTTTTCATTCTTCATTGTGAGTGACATTGGATCTACTTTGAGGGACATCTATTTTTGTTTTCTTGTTTGTTTTTCGAATAAAGGACTTGTCGAAAATTGTTGTTGTGTTTTTACACTCTTTTTCCACTTTTGTGGTGAATGAGTAGGGATTCTATATACACATGGAGGGGCGGGATCTGGGGGCCCACTTATTAAAAGGGGGTTCCAGATCCAATAAGCCACCCGCCCACAGACCCCCACAACCACTGGCCAGGGTTGTGGGGAAGAGGCCCTTGTCCTCATTAACATGGTTCTCTTGTCCTCGCTTTCCTGACCTGCCAGGCTGCATGCTCGGATAAGGGTCTGGTATGGATTTGGGGGGACCGCACAATGTTTTTTTTTTTTAATTTTGGCATGGAGGTTCCCCTTAAAAATCCATACCAGATCCTAAGGACCTTGCATGGATTATGGGGACCCCCCACGTTTTGTTTCCCCATAATTGTTAATTGCAAGCAATTGTTTTGTTTACATTTAGCTGTCAGTGGAAAACCCTGCTGACAGCTGATGACTCATTGGTTGTTAAGGACGCAGCAGCCGTCCGCTCCTTAACAACCATGACAGTTACTGGTTGTTAAGGATGCTGGCGGCTGCCCAGTTTTTATTGCTGTTGTTAAATACGCCGGCAGTATTACCACATGTTTTCACTACTAAAATACCATGTCACTCCATAAAATAATTCATGTGGTATTTTAGTAGCATTTTGTATGTGAATTGAAAAAAATAATTGGAAAACCGGTGTATCAGAGTATGCGGTAAGATACAGCTTTGTAAATGGAGCCCATAGTCCTTTTAAAAAAAAGGGAATCATAAATGTGTGGAGTTCTCTTTAAAAGTTGACTCAAACTCTTCTCCATGCATGCTGTCTTGGTGACCAGGAAAGGGGGGGGGGGGGTATAGAGGCCTGTACCAGAGCAGGTCACATGCTTTTCAAAATAGGGGGACAAATGCCCCTTCCCCACCTGTGCTCAAGAAGGAAGTGGGGGGAAAATGAGGGGGATCTCTAGGGGAATATGAAAGCCTCCTTTTTAATAAGAGGGCCCCTAGACATCCACCTCCTGAGAAGAATGAGTACAGGGGTACTCCTAGCCCATTCCCACAAACTGGTAAATGTAAATAAAAACAAAACACCTTAGAAAAAGTCCTTACATTTGTTAGTTGAGTCTATTTAAATCTGATAGTTCATCTAAGACTATCCTGTCCCCACACTAATAATTCTGCTGTCCAATGGTGGCTCTATTCTGGATGGAGGAGCAACAGAGCCACCAATGGCCAGCTGAATTGTCAATCATTGCCAAGCTTCTTAAGACAGGAAGTGTGTTACTGGCCAAATCAGCAGGTGAAAATAGTGGAAAAAATAACTAAAAAGAGAAAACTAATGCAGCCACCACATTTGAGGATTTGTAAATTGCAATATATTATATTTTTGTTTTTGGGTTTAATACCACTTTAAACTCCAGCCAAAGCCAGTCACTGGTGGGGAGGGAGAAATGTCCCTTGCAGCAGGGTGCAATGCTTGGAGCTACACATGCATTTTATATTAAACATGTGCAATTCAATTAGTTAGAAATAGAAATTCGGATTAAATTTTCGTTATTTGGAGAATCACAATAGTAATGAATTTCAACAGTTGAGAAATATATTATAAAATATATTCTAAAAAGACAATGAAGTCATTCATATTCATCCCTCAATCCCATAATTCAGATGAGATGATGCGATCATTTGGGCCTTCTGCTAATGCTTGAAGCATCTGAAATAAAGTAACGACATAACAAATGATCTGCATTGATTCAGATTCATTTAGTTTTTTTTTTTTGCATTAACATTTTTCATTATTATTAAAATGCACTACGTATGAAATGAAAATTTGTGGGCAGCACAGTTGCAAAATGGTTAGCACTTCTGCCTGGCAGCACTAGGGTTGTTGGTTTGAATCCCAACAGTGGCACCACCTACTTGGAGTTTGCATGTTCTGCCTTTGTGGGTTTCCTCCCACACAAGACATGCTGGCTCTAGTACAGTGGGGATCGAAAATTTGGGCACCCCAGCTAAAACTTTGTATTAATGTGCATAAAGAAGCCAAGGAAAGATGGAAAAATCTCCAAAAGGCATCAAATTACAGATTAGACATTCTTATAATATGTCAACAAAAGTTACATTTTATTTCCATCATTTACACTTTCAAAATAACAGAAAACATAAAAATGGCGTCTGCAAAAGTTTGGGCACCCTGCAGAGTTAATATCTTGTACTGCCCCCTTTGGCAAGTATCACAGCTTGTAAACGCTTTTTGTAGCCAGCCGAGAGTCTTTCAATTCTTGTTTGAGGTATCTTTGCCCATTCTTCCTTACAAAAGTCTTCCAGTTCTTTGAGATTTCTGGGCTGTCTGTCACGCACTGCTCTTTTAAGGTCTATCCATAGATTTTCAATTATGTTGAGGTCAGGAGATTGTGAAGGCCATGGCAAAACCTTCAGTTTACGCCTCTTGATGTAATCCCCCGTGGATTTCGAGGTGTGTTTAGGATCATTATCTATTTGTAGAAGCCATCCTCTCTTTAACTTCAGCTTTTTCACAGATGGCATCAAGTTACCATTCAAAATTTGCTGAAATTTTATTGAATCCATTTTTCTTCTACTCGTGAGATGTTCCCTGTGCCACTGGCTGCAACACAACCTCAAAGCATGATTGATCCAACCCCATGCTTAACAGTTGGACAGAGGTTCTTTTCATTAAATTCTGTGCCCCTTCTTCTCCAAACGTATCTTTGCTCATTCCGGCCAAAAAGTTCAATTTTAACCTCATTGGTCCACAGAACTTGTTTCCAAAATGCATCAGGCTTGTCTATATGTTCATTTGCAAAGTTCAAACGATGATTTTTGTGGTGAGGACGTAGAAGAGGTTTTCTTCTGATGACTCTTCCATGAAGACCATATTTGTACAAGTATCTCTTTATAGTGGAATAGTGTACCACAACTCCAGTGTCTGCCAGATCTTTCTGGAGGGATCGTGCAGTCAAACGTGGGTTTTGAATTGTTTTTCTCACAATCCTGCGAGCTGTTCTGTCTGATATTTTTCTTGGTCTTCCAGATCTTGCTTTAACTTCCACTGTTCCTGATGACTACCATTTCTTAATTACATTCCGAACAGAGGATATTGACATCTGAAAACGCTTTGCTATCTTCTTATAGCCTTCTCCAGCTTTGTGAACGTCAACTATTTTCAGTTTCAGTTTTCTAGACAATTGCTTAGAAGAACCCATGGTGCTGATTGTTGGGGCAAGGTCAGATGAGTCTGGGCATTTAAAACCTTTGAGATTGACATCACCTGGTCTTCCCAGACAATGATTGAGAACAATCCATGACACTGGCAGGTCTCAGCTTTGCAAAGGGGGCAGTGCATGCTATAAATTCTGCAGGGTGCCCAAACTTTTGCAGACGACATTTTTTCGTTTTCTGTTATTTTGAAAGTGTAAATGATGGAAATAAAATCTAACTTTTGTTGATATATTATAAGAATGTCTAATCTGTAATTTGATGCCATTTGGAGATTTTTCCATCTTTCCTTGGTTTCTTTATGCACATTAATACAAATTTTTAGCTGGGGTGCCCAAACTTTCGATCCCCACTGTATGTGTATGAATGTGACTTAGGGACTTTAGATTGTACACCCCTTGAGGGTTAGGGACTGATGTGAATGTATTGTACACTATGTACAGTATATACACTATATATTGTATTGGGTTAGCCCTCCAAATCATGTGATTCAGGTGTTCCAATCACCTCCATGGCCACAGGTGTATATAATCATCACCCAGACATGCAGACTGCTTCTACAAACATTGGTGAAAGAATGGGTCGCTCTCAGGAGCTCAGTGACTCCAAGTGTGGTCCCGTGATAGGTTGCCACCCTTTGCAATAAGTCCATCCATGACATTTCCTGGCTACTAAAAAATCCACGGCCAACTGTTAGTGGGATTATAAAAAAGTGGAAGCAACTGGGAACAACAGCAACTCAGCCACCAAGTGGTAGGCCACAGAAAATGACAGAGCGGGGTCAGCGCATGCTGAAGCGCACAGTGCGCAGAAGTCACCAACTGTCTGCAGAGTCAATAGCTAAAGACCTTCAAACTTGGTGTGACCTTCAGATTAGCACAACAACAGTGTGTAGAGAGCATCACTGAATGGGTTTCCATGGGCGAGCAGCTGCATCCAAGCCTTACATCACCAAGTGTAATGCAAAACGTCATATGCCGTGGTGTAAAGCACGCCGCCACTGGACTCTGGAGCAGTGGAGACGTGTTCTCTGGAGTGACCAATCACGCTTCTCTGTCTGGCAATCCAATGGACATGTCTGGGTTTGGTGGTTGCCACGAGAAAGGTACTTGCCTGACTGCATTGTGCCAAGTGTAAAGTTTGGTGGAGGGGGGATTATGGTGTGGGGTTGTTTTTCAGGGGTTGATCTTGGCCCCCTAGTTCCAGTGAAGGGAACTCTTAAGGCGTCAGCATACCAAGACATTTTGGACAATTTCATGCTCCTAACTTTGTGGGAACAGTTTGGGGATGGCTCTTTCCTGTTCCAACATGACTGCGCACCAGTGCACAAAGCAAGGTCCATAAAGACATGGAGGAGCCAGTTTGGGGTGGAGGAACTTGACTGGCCTGCACAGAGTCCTGACCTCAACCCGATAGAACACCTTTGGGATGAATTAGAGCGGAGACTGTGAGCCAGGCCTCCTCCCCCGACATCAGTGCCTGACCTCACAAATGCGCTTCTGGAAAAATGGTCAAACCTTCCCATAGACACCCTCCTAAACCTTGTGGACGGCCTTCCCAGAAGAGTTGAAGCTGTTATAGCTGCAAAGGGTGGGGCCAACTCAATATTGAACCCTACGGACTAAGACTGGGGGGCCATTAAAGATCATGTGTGTGTAAAGGCAGGCCGACCAATACTTTTGGCAATATAGTGTATGTAAAGTGCTGCATAAATTGATGGCGCTATATAAGTACCTGTAATAAACATCTTGCAATAAATACTATAAGGTATGAAAGTGCATTAAGGTGATGATTCCTACTTGTTGGATGGAGGTGGATCCATCAGAATCTCTGAATAACAAATGATTCCAAGATTGATTTAGTTCCGTTCATTCTAACAAAATGATTAACTTAATGAATTAATCTGAAACAAAATGAAAAACTTTTTTGCGGTGCACATGTTATGTTATGTCTATGTTATATGTGTATTTGTCTGGAATGTGTACTATATATATATAAATAAATATATTTAAAAACATTAACAATAACATACAGTATATAACATGTATAACTCTGCCCCAAATTACGTCACTGATCTTGCCTCCAAATATCACCCGAACCGTCCTCTCCACTCCTCCCATGACCTCCTGCTCTCTATCTCCCTTGTCTCCTCCTACCATGTTCGTCTCCAGGACTTCTCCAGAGCTTCCCCCATCCTCTGGAACTTTCTACCCCGATCTATCTGACTATCACCTACTCTGCCCACTTTTAGGCAATCTCTGAAAACCTAACTCTTCAGGGAAACCTATCCTGCCCTCAGCTAATAACCAAATTTTCTATTTCTCCTATCAGTTCATCCTCCACAGTTATTACCTTTTGTACCACCAGCCCCTCCCTCTTAGATTGTAAGCTCCCAGGATCAGGACCCTCCTATCCTTCTTGTATTGAACTGTATTGTTGCTGTATTGTCTCCCGTTATATTGTAAGGCGCTGAGCAAACTGTTGGCGCTGAATATTGTATTTTTTGATCCATAAGACGCACTCCCCCCCCCCCCCAAAATGGAGGAAAATGTCTGTGAGTCTTATGGAGCGAATATGGAGCAGCCGGCCCGGTATTCCCCCTGTCGCTGCCACCGTGTTAGAATACCAGTCCGGCTTCTTAGCTCTTCTGTGCGGCAGAACCTGCTCCTCGGTCCTACCTGTTCCTCAGTCCAGCTGTGTCTTCATCACCGCTAGTTTCACTGGCCGTCTTCTCTCCCTGGAGCCGGCATCTTCAGTGTGGGCACCCGGCTGTGACAACTTGTGGCTTCACAGCCAGGTTCTCACTGTGCATGCACGAGAGGCGCTGCTCTTTGTGAATGGTCCCGTAGTCTTCTGGGACCCGTCCCGCGTCCTAGAAGACTACGGGGAGGGAGAGAGGACAACTTCCAATCGCCTAGGTTCCCCAAAGGTCTGCAGTCTCTGGTTATCCCCTGTACTATGTCTGCAGTCTCTGGTCATCTCCTCTATTATGTCTGCAGTCTCTGGTCATGTACTATGTCCGCAGTCTTTGGTCATCTCCTGTAGTAGGTTCGCAGTCTCTGGTCATTTCCTGTACTATGTCCGCAGTGTCTGGTCATCTCCTGTACCATTTACACAGTCTCTGGTCATCTCCTGTACTATGTCCGCAGTCTCTGGTCATCTCCTGTACTATGTCCGCAGTCTCTGGTCATCTCCTGTAGTATGTCCGCAGTCTCTGGTCATCTCCTGTACTGTGTCCGCAGTCTCTGGTCATCTCCTGTACTGTGTCCGCAGTCTCTGGTCATCTCCTGTACTGTGTCCGCAGTCTCTGGTCATCTCCTGTACTGTGTCCGCAGTCTCTGGTCATCTCCTGTACTATATCTGCAGTCTCTGGTCATCTCCTGTACTGTGTCCGCAGTCTCTGGTCATCTCCTGTAGTATGTCCGCAGTCTCTGGTCATCTCCTGTACTATGTACGCAATCTCTGGTCATCTCCTGTACTATATCCGCAGTCTCTGGTCATTTCCTGTAATATGTCCGCAGTCTCTGGTCATCTCCTGTACTATGTCCACAGTCTCTGGTCATCTTCTGTACTATGTCCGCAGTCTCTGGTCATCTCCTGTGCTGTGTCTGCAGTCTCTGGTCATCTCCTGTAGTACATCTGCAGTCTCTGGTCATCTCCTGTACTACATCTGCAGTCTCTGGTCATCTCCTGTACTACGTCCACAGTCTCTGGTCATCTCCTGTACTATGTCCACAGTCTCTGGTCATTTCCTTTACTATGTCCGCAGTCTCTGCTCATCTCCTTTACTATGTCCACAGTCTCTGGTCATCTCCTGTACTATGTCCGCAGTCTCTGGTCATTTCCTATAATATGTCCGCAGTCTCTGGTCATCTCCTGTACTATGTCCGCAGTCTTTGGTTATCTCCTGTACTATGTCTGCAGTCTCTGGTCATCTCCTGTATTATGTCCGCAGTCTTTGGTCATCTCCTGTAGTACATCTGAATTCTCTGGTCATCTCCTGTACCGTGTCCGCAGTCTCTGGTCATCTCCTGTACCGTGTCCGCAGTCTCTGGTCATCTCATGTACCGTGTCCGCAGTCTCTGGTCATCTCCTGTACTGTGTCCGCAGTCTCTGGTCATCTCCTGTACTATGTCCGCAGTCTCTGGTCATCTCCTGTAGTACATCTGCATTCTGTACTGTCCGCAATCCATTGGTTCAGAATATTTTTTTCTTGTTTTCCTCGTCTAAAAACTAGGTGCATCTTATGGAGCAAAAAATGTAGTAAATTCTGTATAATAATAATTAAATATATATATAAACTGAATATGTTATATTTTTTCTTTTTTTGTGGCTTGGTATTCTTCTCTATTGTATACTGTTCATAGCAATTAGTTGCCATCAATGTGAAAATGCTTTTGTTGTGACACATTTCTAAATTTCATTATTGCAATATATACAAGTGTGTGGATGTAGCCTATATAAAGGCTTCTTCACCTTAGCTCTAATGAAAAGATTTCTGTTGTGCTCTAATTGAAACATATCAATCAATAACTTTCATAATGGTTTTGAACACTTATGCAAGTCTTGAACAGTTGTTTTTGACCCAGTCCTCCATCCGATATATTGAAAGAAATCTCCACTGTACCTGTAAAAAAAATAGTCACAGCGGTGCTGCACTTAATTAATTAGGCATGATATTGACTGCTGTGTTTTAAAGGAATACAATACAATTGCACTGCTTGCCACCCATGTACCTTAGGCATCATTAAAAATATTTTGCTGCACCAAAGAACTGTTCTTTGGTTTGAGTTTGCTACAGCATATTGGGAGTTGCTAGGAAGTTATTTCTTACCTGACATACAGATGCGGCACAGCACTTTTGCAAGCTGTTAAATGAATATATCATTGCAAAGATTTTAGCAAATTTCATTGTAGATCATTACTGGATTCTACTCTGTAGGTATCGTGACTGGCCTTTACAATAACTTCAGCAATCTACTCAGAGTGTCTGGTGGAAGGGATTTTTAAGGCACCACATGGACCATATATATACAGTTTTTGATAAAAAAATCTATACACTACGCATAAAACAACCATGGGATATCTTTATTTTTTATGTTGGATACTACAGTAATGTACAGCCCTCTTAAGTAGTGCACCCCTCCATTTGTCCCTGTCCAGTTATAACTAATATATTAAAAAGCTATCTCAAATTACATCACCGATCTTGTCTCCAAATATCACCCAAATCGTACTCTCCGCTCCTCGCACTACCTCCTGCTCTCTAGCTCCCTTGTCTCCTCCTCCCATGCTTGTCTCCAGGACTTCTCCAGAGCATCCCTTATCCTCTGGAACTCTCTACCCCAATTTATCAGACTATCGCCTACTCTTCTCACTTTTAGGCAATCTCTGAAAACCTATCTCTTCAGGGAAGCCTATCCTGCACTCAGCTAATAATGGAATCTTCTACTCCTCCTACCAGTCCATCCCCCACAGTTACTACCTTTTGTACCACCAGCCCCTCCCTCTTAGATTGTAAGCTCCAAAGGAGCAGGGCCCTCAAATCCCTCTTGTATTGAACTGTATTGTTGCTGTATTGTCTCCCGTTATATTGTAAAGCGCTGAGCAAACTGTTGGCGCTATATAAATCCTGTATAATAATAATAAGTGGCTTAGTGGTTAGCACGTCTGCCTTGCAGTAAAATGGGTAATGGGTTCGATTCCCTACCATGGCGCCTCCTGCATGAAGTTTGCATGATCTCCCTGTGCTTGCGTGGGTTTCCTCCGGGTGCTCGGTTTCCTCCCACACTTCAAAGACATGCTAGTAGGTTAATTGGACCCTGTCTAAATTGGCCCTAATATGTGTATGTATGAATGTGAGTTAGGGACCTTAGATTGTACGCCCCTTGAGAGTTAGGGACTGATGTGAATGTACAATATATATATATATATATGTGTAAAGCGCTGTGTAAATTGACAGCGCTATATAAGTACCTGAAATAAATAAATAATAATAATCTCATGGTCGTTTTATCAGTATTTTATTGATATTGAAATAAAATGACTTTTTTAAAAAAAACTCTATATAGTTTTATTAGATCCATTTAGTTATGGACGTGGCGCTTTGCACCACTGTTAGATTTACATGGAAATACATGCCTTGTGGTAGGGGTCTATCTGTCCTTTCCGTTTCTTCAACATGCCATAGCTGTCAGTGGCAGGCATATGCACATCATTCAAACCAGTAACAAATTATTATGGTAGTCTACTTTAGAGATCAGTTATATTCTGGCTTCTTCTAGTTTCTGAAGGAGGGACAAAATCGCTAAAAATTTGTGTTCAGAGATTTAGAATGTTCAATAGCTTGAAACTACATAAAAGAGTTTATGTATACTGGAATTCAAATTTAAAGGTGTGCGCGGTGGGATGCACTATGGGAAGAAGACTCAGTGATATGGAGCATAAAGTCAATGATGAATTAGTCCTCTGGGCAGAGTTTGTAGACTATATAGACCAGGGGCGGACTGACCATTTGGAAACTCGGGCACTCGGGTCAGTAGGGGGCCCCATGGGATGCCCCTGGTACCTTTTTCATAGACTTTTTTGAGTTTGGAAGGACACAGGGGCCCCATGATCCCCTATTGCCCGGGGGCCCCATGAGTTGTCAGTCCGCCCCTGATATAGACCACAGTATATGGAAAATCCAGCACACTTGACGCAGAGACTGAAGACATCTCTAGAACAGCAAGCAAACACAGCACAGTGCGCAGACTAAGTGTAGCGGGTATCATATGATTCATTAAATCAAAGAAAAGTAGCAACTCAAATGGGGATGAATATAAAATTGCTTTTCAGAGTCCGGAGGGAGTCTCATCCAGGCAGGGCATCAATGGGCCATCTGGGTAGAGTACAGGTATTTGCAGGAGAGACACCTATAATGACTGAGAAGACAGTAAAAGGGCGCCAATCTAAATGCAATAGGAATAGCAGAAGGTAATTGGCAACTCACTCAGGTAATAAGGATCACATGTAATGGTAATAGTTATGGTCACCAGACAGTCCTGCTGCTGTAGTAGTTCTGGATCCAGGAATGGAACCACTGCTACTCAGTGGCTGTATGATATCTAGGGAGGCCCAGCAGCCAAAAGGGAGGAAGCAGGAATCAGCATGCTGAGGCTGGTGAGCATAGATGAAACCAGAAGTGATGGCATTGGACACTAGGGCGTGGTCATGTGTGGCATCTCTGCCTCTTTATCAAGCCAATTTTAAAAACTGATCTCCTGATCCATTTATTGGCTTCTACAGACTGTCTCCTAACTTTAAATAGCTTCAAAAAGTGTCCTTTTTTGCTCTTTGTCCACAGATTATACATGCAGGCAGATATACTCAAGCAAAGACCAATTATTCTATAAAGCAGCCTTTCTCAGACTTTTTAATATGGAGGAACCCTTGATAATACTTCTTATATCTACAGAGAACATTACATTAGTGTAGCACTACCCCCTTAGGAGTTTTGGGTCCCCCTACAGCTCTGCACAGCCAAGCAAAACACACATTTCCTTCCACACCTGCAGGCTGAAGTCAGTAAACAGTCCTTGAGCTTGGTTTTGATGTTTTATTATTATTATTATTATTATTATACATGATTTATATAGCGCCAGAAGTTTGCGCTGCGCTTTACAAAATGAAGGTAGACATTACAGTTACAATACAATTTGGTACAAGAGGACACAGAGGTCCCGGCTCGTAAGAGCTTACAATCTAGGAGAAAGAGTTGAGTGATACAAAAGGGGATGAGCCAGTGAATGAAATAAATGGTGGTTTACTAGGTAGAAGCAGGATAGGTTTCTTTAAAGAGAAAGGTTTTCAGGGATCGTCTAAAGGTGAATAGAATAGGAGACAGCCGGACAGATTGGGGTAGGGAGTTCCATAGGATGGGAGCTCGGGAGAAGTCCTGGAGGCGAGCATGGGAGAAGGTGACACGGGAACTAGAGAGCAGAAGGTCTTTGGAGGATCGAAGAGAGAGGTTTGATTGCTATTTTGAGACCAGGTTGGTGATGTAGCTGGGGGCAGAGTTGTGGATGGCTTTGTAAGTTGTTGTTAGTATTTTGAATTTTATTCATTGGGTGAGTAGAAGCCAGTGAAGGGATTGGCAGAGGGGTGGAGGACACTGAATGGAGGCCAGTGGAGGGATTGGCAGAGAGGGGTAGCAGACACTGAAGAGTTGGTAAGGTGGATGAGCCTGTCAGCAGTATTCATGATGGACTGGAGGGGGGATAGCCTATGTAAAGGTAAGCCAATGAGGAGGGAGTAGCAGTAAAGTCGAGAGATGACCAGGGAGTGAATTAGGAGCTTTGTGGTATCATTGGTTAAAAAGGGGCGTATTCTGGAGATGTTGCAGAGGCTGAGGCGGCATGATTTGGAGAGGGATTGGATGTGGGTCTGAAAGGATACTTCCGAATCCAGGGTTACACCTAGCACCTTGGCATGCAGGGATAGGTTGATAGTGGTGCTATTGATCCTGACTGAGTAATCAGGGGAAGAGGTGCGTGGGGGAGGAAATATTATGAGCTCATAATAATTATCAAGGGGTTTTGAATTTGGATGGGGTTGAGGGATGCATGGGATGTCCAAGGGAACTGCAAATCAAGGACAAACTCTTTAATAACGATGTACAGATATAGACAAAAATAGTCTCTCCTCTGGGAGCATTCCAGCTCTCTGGTGTACCTCCTCAGACCCCAGATGAATCCTCCTCTTCACACAACTGTACTAAAGGTATTTCCTGGGCAAGGAGCCCAGAAACTGCCAACTTGACACAGTCCCAGATGAGGAGCTAGTTGGGTTCTCCATCTGACTGCTCTCTTCCCTTATCCAGCCCAGGGGGTATAGGATTACTCACTTTGTTTCTCCTGCAAGCTTAGTGGGTTGGTGGCTGCCTGCAGGCCTGACGCTGGACTGGCTCCTTCCCTGCTCCACAGGCTGTCCTCTATCTTAGGATGATGAGGCAGAGAGATCCTTTCAGCTGCTGCCTGTAGGTAGGCCCCCTCCTGGGCCCCCTCCTAGGCTCCACACTCCAGCCTTCACTCCATCTTCCACCTGACACACTACTACTTGCTGATCAGGCGCTCTCATACTTAAGGGCTGCCCTGACCCCATGCCAAGCCTCCTGTCTAGGGATTGGTCAGAGTCCCTTGAGCATACAGATCAGCTCCTCCTCACCCACACCCACTGCATTCCAGAAAGTTCTCACATTTCCAGAGCAGGGGGAGGTATAAGGGAACTGAACTGCAGAGCCCTCAGCCCTAACCTAAAATACTCTGGCTGACTCATACCCATGCTCCTAACAAGCCTCTGCCAAACAGACTAACTAGCTCCCCCTTGCTAAACTTGAAGGGTGCTGCATCAGCATGATCGTTGCTGAGAAGAATGCTCCTTACATTTGTAGTCTGTGGGAAGAACCCTTTCCGCACAGATAGCTAAAAAGATGATTGGTGTCAGTGGTTACTTAGCTGAGAGCCAAAAAATGCTCATCGCACACGAAACCCCTAGCAACCTGTGGAGGAACTTGGGGGTTCCATGGAACCCTGGTTTAGAAAAGCTGCTAAAAAGGTTTTTTTTTACTTGACATGTCATCTTAATGGGAGCATTGACCTCATGGTTTTTTCAGAAAGACTAAGCCCTGACTGAGTGAAACACATTAGCGGGGCGATCCAAAGGTGGGGACTGTCTTTGCCATGATTAGAGAGTTTGCACAATAAACGTGGATGCTTGTGGTTGATCAGGTGTGCAATAATTTTTTTTTCTACTCCAAATTTATCTTTGGGTTTTCCATTCTTCAGTGCTGATAGCATGGCAATGCCCGGCTTCTACTTTCATTGGGTACCCATCCCTAAATTCGTAGCTCATGAAGCTTTCTCATGATTGGCTGACAAGCATCGGTTAGAAAATGCATAATTAATAGGATTTTTATATATTGGCTGCTAAAGGAAACTTGCAATGGCTTGGCGATATCAGGTTGTTTTCCTGCTTAACCATGTGCCTACTGAGCACTTCTACCCCTTTCCTGCCCAGGCCAATTTTCAGCTTTCAGCGCTCTCACACTTTGAATGACAATTGCGCGGTCATGCAACACTTTACCCATATGAAATTTTTTAACATTTTTTGAGACAAATAGAGCTTTCTTTTTGTGGTATTTATTCACCTCTGGGTTTTTTTATTTTTTGCTAAACAAACCAAAAACAACTGAAAATTTTGAAAAAAAAAAAAAGTTTCTTAGTTTCTGTTATAAAATTTTGTAAATAAGTGATTTTTCTCCTTCACTGATGTGCGCTAATAAGGCTGCACTGATGGGCACTGATAGGTGGCACTGATGAGGAGCCACTGGTAGGTGGCACTGATGGGCATTGACAGGCATCACTGATAGGCACTGAAAGGCAGCACTCATATATGGCACTGATAGGCGGCACTGATAGGTGGCACTGACTGGCACTGTTAGGCAGCACTGATAGGCGGCACTGATTGGCAGCACTGATTGGCATTTGTAGGTGGCACTGACTGGCACTGAGAAGTCTGGAGCTCCGGCTCCACAGAGGCAGCAGCGTGGGATCGGCACTGGGCGGAGTGCAGCTGGGAGTTCTGCAGCTGCTGGGCTGTCTCCTGCTGCGGCCGGCGGGCCCCCTGGAAAGTCTGGTGCTCTGGCTCCACAGAGGCATCAGCAGAGGATCGGAGCTGGGCAGAGTGCAGCTGGGAGTGCTGCAGGTCGGAGCCCAGGGACGGCGGTGAGCGTGGCTGGTGCTGGGAGGCGGAGTCGTGAGCGGCACAGACCTGCAGGACCCGTGGCTCCTGGGACTGGGAGGCCATCCGGACATCGTGAGGCGGAAGAGCAGTCGGAGGGTGAGGTGTCGGAACCCGATGCGGGGGCGACGACTGGCCGCTCTGCAACGGTGGATTGTGGGCGCGCGGCTGATGGGGCATCTCCTGGGCAGCCTGGTGAGTTACCTGTTCTGGGATCTGTCTCTTTATCTTCTGCGTTACGGAACCTGTTGTGGGGTGGTCGGGCCGCTACTGTGGGCGCGGCCTCTGCGGCGTGCAATGTTGGCGTTCCCCCGTCGGGTATGGGTGGGGGTCTCGGTGATGTGATTTTCGGTCTGCGGGACCTGTTGCGGCGTCTTGAGTGGGGCGGTGGTGGGGCCCCTGGGCCTGCTTCTGCGTGGCTCCCGCCGGATGATGGGGAAGGTTTCAGGGTTATAGTACAGGACAGCGGGGCCGTGCGGCGCCCAGGGGTCTCTTCTCCTCCTGGGTCTGGGCTAGGGGTTGTTACGGCGGAGACAGGTGATCGGGGTTCTGCGGCCACTTCTGCGGTTTTGGGTGAGGATTCGAGGGTGTCCGGGCCTGACGGCTTGGCGGACTCGGCCAAGTGCGAAGTGTACGTATGTTTTGAGGGCCCTTTGGGTGCGCACTTACAGTCGGATGTACGGGAGAAGATTTGGAGAGGGGAGTACGTAGATATATTCACGCTCTTGCCTTTGGAGCGTTTTCCTTTCAATGGGTCCCGGGTTGACGAGAGTAGGCGGGAGGAAGCGGAGAAACGGCGTTTTCATTTTATTCCGCGTACCTTTGCAAATTGGTTGCAGGCGTTCGCAATCATGGCCAGTGTTATTGGGTAGAAGGCTCCTGAATAGAGATGAGCGAATCGAACATGGTGAAGTGGAATTCGTTTAGAAGATCAGGAAAAATTCGATTCGCGCCGAATCCGAAAATTAGCAAACTTCGGATGCACGAATCGAATTTTCCCAAAAATGGCGGCGACATGTGTGGCGACGGAGCGGGGATCTCTGGGAAGGAGCGCAGACAAGGCGCGCTGACCCATAATGCATTCATTCATGACATGTGATCGCATTAGCCAATCAGCAGCCAGCCAGCCAGCACTGTGTAATGGTGGAGCTATAAATTGCGGCCATCTTACAATTCTCCATTAGCCTCCGGTCATTCAAGAGAGACAGACCTGTCTGTATTAGGGACAGAGTTAGGGCCAGAGAGACTTTAGGGCCACAGAATCGTTACTTAGGGACACAGAATGGTTACTCAGGGACACAGAATTGTTACTCAGGGACAGACACAGAATTGTTACTCAGGGACACAGAATTGTTACTCAGGGACACAGAATTGTTACTGAGGGACACAGAATCATTACTGAGGGACACAGAATTGTTACTCAGGGACACAGAATTGTTACTCAGGGAAAGACACAGAATTGTTACTCAGGGACACAGAATTGTTACTCAGGGACACAGAATTGTTACTGAGGGACACAGAATTGTTACTCAGGGACACAGAATTTTTACTCAGGGACACAGAATTGTTACTCGGGGACAGACGCAGAATTGTTACTCAGGGACACAGAATTGTTACTCAGGGACACAGAATCTTTACTCAGGGACACAGAATCGTTACTCAGGGACACAGAATTGTTACTCAGGGACACAGAATTGTTACTGAGGGACACAGAATCGTTACTCAGGGACACAGAATTGTTACTCAGGGACACAGAATTGTTACTGAGGGACACAGAATTGTTACTCAGGGACACAGAATCGTTACACAGGGACACAGAATCGTTACTCAGGGTCACAGAATTGTTACTCAGGGACACAGAATTGTTACTCAGGGACACAGAATTGTTACTCAGGGACAGACACAGAATTGTTACTCAGGGACAGACACAGAATTGTTACTCAGGGACACAGAATTGTTACTGAGGGACACAGAATTGTAACTCAGGGACACAGAATTGTTACTCAGGGACACAGAATTGTTACTCAGGGACAGACACAGAATTGTTACTCAGGGACACAGAATTGTTACTCAGGGACACAGAATTGTTACTGAGGGACACAGAATCGTTACTCAGGGACACAGAATTGTTACTCAGGGACACAGAATTGTTACTCAGGGACAGACACAGAATTGTTACTCAGGGACACAGAATTGTTACTCAGGGACACAGAATTGTTACTCAGGGACACAGAATCGTTACTGAGGGACACAGAATCGTTACTGAGGGACACAGAATTGTTACTCAGGGACACAGAATTGTTACTCAGGGACACAGAATTGTTACTCAGGGACACAGAATCGTTACTCAGGGACACAGAATCGTTACTGAGGGACACAGAATCGTTACTGAGGGACACAGAATTGTTACTCAGGGACACAGAATTGTTACTCAGGGACACAGAAACGTTACTCAGGGACACAGAATCGTTACTCAGGGACACAGAATCGTTACTGAGGGACACAGAATCGTTACTCAGGGACACAGAATTGTTACTCAGGGACACAGAATCGTTACTGAGGGACACAGAATCGTTACTGAGGGACACAGAATTGTTACTCAGGGACACAGAATTGTTACTCAGGGACACAGAATCGTTACTGAGGGACACAGAATCGTTACTCAGGGAAACAGAATCGTTACTCAGGGACACAGAATTGTTACTCAGGGACACAGAATTGTTACTCAGGGACAGACACAGAATTGTTACTCAGGGACACAGAATTGTTACTGAGGGACACAGAATCGTTACTGAGGGACACAGAATCGTTACTCAGGGACACAGAATTGTTACTCAGGGACACAGAATTGTTACTCAGGGACACAGAATTGTTACTGAGGGACACAGAATCGTTACTCAGGGACACAGAATTGTTACTCAGGGACACAGAATTGTTACTCAGGGACACAGAATCGTTACTGAGGGACACAGAATCGTTACTGAGGGACACAGAATTGTTACTAAGGGACACAGAATCGTTACTCAGGGACACAGAATCGTTACTCAGGGACACAGAATTGTTACTCAGGGACACAGAATCGTTACTCAGGGACACAGAATCGTTGAATTAAAGAGTATGTCAGACAACACACAGAGGAGTGGCAGAGGAGGCAATGTTTCAGGAGCGAGCAGACGTGGCAGCAGAGGAAGGGGTCGAGGCAGCACTAGTCGCAGCCAGAGGCCAGTGCTCCCGGTGTCATCCAGCGGTCGTGTCTCCACCGACAACCCTGCCGTCATCGATTGGTTGGCTCGGTCGTCTTCCTCTTCCCAGGTCACCTCTGACACCTACAGCCAACGGTCAGTGGGTACGTCAGACACAACCGTTAGTTGGCATGGCCCGGGAGCAAGCCCACTGAAATCACGTGTCCTCTACCTGCCCCTGTCCTTTGGTGTTCCCTCACCAAGCGTAGTATCGCATGCTGTGGGCTCAGCCCCACTGTACAGTGAGGAAGAGCTAACAGAGGGCGGTCAGGAACGGGGGGAGACATCCGCCTCTTCAGCAGCCAGGCGAAGAAGTACTGGCGAGGAGAGTGGCTCGGTAGCCGGTCTAGAGACAGGTCTGTCTCCTGACCCACACACAGCCGAGGGGGCTAGTAGTGAGGCGGAGACCCTAATTGATGATGATGAGGCTGATCGCACTTGGCAGCCTCGTCGTCATCAGGCTATTGCTTCCGCATCATCAGGAGAAGAGGGTGCCAGCTTGGCAGCGAGCAAAACAGTCGGTGGGTTGCCCAGGAGGCAGCAGGGTCGCAGCAGTGTCAGTGGAGGCAAACGGCCACGGAGTAGAGCACCAGCTCCACTGCAGCTTACCACCACGGCCAGTAGTGGTGCCGGTGTGCACGGAGGAAGTAGCAGTCAGCCAGTGAGGAGTAGCGGGGGCAAAGTTTCCTACTCGGCGGTGTGGCAATTTTTCGTCAAGCCGCCCGAGGAAGTAAACGTAGCCGTATGTCGACTATGTGGCCAGAAAGTCAAGCGTGGCCAGGGGGCCCATGTTAGGACTACAGCGTTGCGTCAGCATATGCAGCGTCGCCATTTGGTGGCCTGGGAAAACCGTGATAAAGATACGGCGGTTCTGCCTGCCCCAGCCCCCGCTCCATCACCCGCTCCGTTACTTGCTCCGTCACCCAACGTCAATCGCCCTCTATCAGCCAGTCAAGGCTCCAACACCTCTGCTGAGGGGAGTTGTCGCTCGTTGGCATCTTCCGCTCGTTCAGATGCTCCTTCTCCTGCTACTCCTCTTCACGGATTCCGTCAGCAGTCTTTCTTGGAATCCGTTTCCAAGAGACAACAGTTTGCGAGCACGCACCCGACGGTGCAGAAGCTGAACGTCCTCCTGTCCAAGTTGCTGGTGCTGCAGTCCCTCCCTTTCCAAGTGGTGGACTCAGCACCTTTCCGAGAAATGATGGCTTGTGCCAAGCCGCGGTGGAGAGTGCCAAGCCGGCATTTATTCGCCAAAAAGGCAGTGCCAGCCCTGCATTCACATGTAGAAGAGATGGTGGGCCAGTCTTTGAGCATGTCGGTCTCTGCCAAAGTGCACGGCAGCGCCGACGTGTGGAGCTGTAACTACGGTCAGGGACAGTACATGTCATTTACGGCCCACTGGGTGAACGTGGTGCCGGCACAGCCGCACCAGCAACTTGGACAGGTCATGCCGCTTTTGCCTCCACGTTTGCACGTCCTTGGTCCAGCAAAGATGTCCGCCTCTACCACCTCTTCTTCCGCCGTGTCCTCAGCCGCCACCCCCGTGCCAAGTCCCATTACCCGACCGGCATATCACATGTGCAGGGCGCAACGGTGTCACGCTGTGCTGCACCTGGTATGCCTTGGCGAACGTAGTCACACAGGGGAGGAACTTCTGAGTGTAATGAACAGAGAAATCGACAGATGGCTGTCTCCGCGCAAACTGAAAATCGGAACCATGTTGACCGACAACGGAAAGAACATGGTGTCTGCTCTGCGTCAAGGAAGGTTGTGCCATGCGCCATGCATGGCTCACGTGTTCAATCTGGTTGTCAAGCGGTTCCTAAAATCCACCATCCCACTGCAAGACATCCTTAAAATGTCACGTAAACTTTGCATGCATTTCAGCCATTCCTACACCGCAAAGCACACCCTCCTTGAGCTGCAGCGGCAGAACGGAATTCCACAGCATCGCCTGATCTGCGACGTTGCAACAAGGTGGAATTCAACCCTACATATGTTAGACCGCCTTTACGAACAGCGAAAGGCCATCACCGATTTCCTGATGTTACAAGCGGATAAAGGTACTCCCCTGTGTAACTTAGATGTCAGCCATTGGCAGCTCATGCGTGACACCTGCCGCTTGCTCAGGCCCTTTGAGGAGGCCATGCTATTTGTGAGTCGGCAGGACTATGGGATGAACAACGTCATTCCTCTGTTGCACGTCCTGGAACAAATGCTGTTAACAATGGCTGGTCAGGGTGCGGTAGACGTGGCGCACAGATCTCAACGCCACATGACCCCTGTGGGGGCAGGACAGGAAGAAGAGGAGGAGGTAGAGGAGGACATTTGTGCTCAGGAATTATTGAGTGAAATGGGTGGTTTTTCCACTCAGCGGACAGGAGTGGAGGAGCAGGAGCATCTGGTAGAGGAGGAGGAGGAGACAGAGGACCCAGACGCACCGTGGCAGTATGCTGTGGAGATGGAGGCAGGGAGTCCCTCGCATTCCTTGGCACAAATGGCCCATAGCATGTTCGGTTGCTTGCGTAGCGACAGCCGAATAATAACCATCAGACAGAGGGATGACTTTTGGCTGTCCACCTTGTTGGACCCTCGCTACCGTTCAAACATGGTGGCCTTTTTCACACCTGCTGAGAGGGAGGCCAAAATAACGTACTATAAAAACCACCTATGTAGTCAGTTGGTCTCTGCCTTTCTGCGCCAACGTCCATCCTCAGACACTGTGGGCCCTGTGCGCTCGCGTTCCGCTGCCATGGCAGCAGGGGAGGGGTGGGGTGGTAGGAGCAGTGGCAGCTCCACTAGCAGCGGCTGCCTCAGTCTGCAGTCGATGATGAGTAGCTTTCTTCACCAGCGCAGTGAGGAAACTACTAACCAGCCGCAGCAGCAGCAGCATCAGGTGGACCTGGAGCAGGACCTCAAACAACAGGCTTGGGCCTACTTGGACAGCACCCTGCCAACCGAGGTAGACAATCCCCTTGACTACTGGGCAACAAAACTTGACCTTTGGCCCCAACTAGCTGAATTTGGACTTGAAAGGCTGTCATGCCCGGCCAGTAGCGTGGCATCGGAGCGCGTGTTTAGTGCGGCAGGAGGTATTGTAACTCCATGGAGGACACGACTGTCCACCCAAAGTGTGGAGAGACTCACGTTTGTGAAAATGAATCAGGCGTGGATTAGTCTGGATTTCAAACCACCAGTTCCTGACACAACTGACTAAATCCGCCATGAATCATGCCCCAAACATGTTATTATTTTTAACATAGGCCTCTGTATGGCCTTCAAATTAAGCTGCTTACGCTTCGCCACTCTGCCATGGGCCCCTGTACCGCCTCCTCTTGCTGCTGCCAGGTCCAGAGTGTGTCATGGGTCCCTGTACGGCCTCCCATTGCTGCTGTCTCCATCGCCACACTCTGCCATGTGCCACTTTCAGGTCTCCTCACACTGCTGGTGGGTTCCATTTTGTCATAGGGTGCTGGCAGATTACGGGCCTCCCATTGCTGCTGCCAGGCCCGTAATCTGCCATGGGCCCCCGTACCGACTCCTCATGCTGCTGCCAGGCCCGTAATCTGTCATGGGCCCCTGTACCGCCTCCTCATGCTGCTGCCAGGTCCAGAGTGTGTCATGGGTCCCTGTACGGCCTCCCATTGCTGCTGTCTCCATCGCCACACTCTGCCATGTGCCAATTTCAGGTCTCCTCACACTGCTGGTGGGTTCCATTTTGTCATAGGGTGCTGGCAGATTACGGGCCTCCCATTGCTGCTGCCAGGCCCGTAATCTGCCATGGGCCCCCGTACCGACTCCTCATGCTGCTGCCAGGCCCGTAATCTGTCATGGGCCCCTGTACCGCCTCCTCATGCTGCTGCCAGGTCCAGAGTGTGTCATGGGTCCCTGTACGGCCTCCCATTGCTGCTGTCTCCATCGCCACACTCTGCCATGTGCCACTTTCAGGTCTCCTCACACTGCTGGTGGGTTCCATTTTGTCATAGGGTGCTGGCAGATTACGGGCCTCCCATTGCTGCTGCCAGGCCCGTAATCTGCCATGGGCCCCCGTACCGACTCCTCATGCTGCTGCCAGGCCCGTAATCTGTCATGGGCCCCTGTACCGCCTCCTCATGCTGCTGCCAGGTCCAGAGTGTGTCATGGGTCCCTGTACGGCCTCCCATTGCTGCTGTCTCCATCGCCACACTCTGCCATGTGCCACTTTCAGGTCTCCTCACACTGCTGGTGGGTTCCATTTTTTCATAGGGTGCTGTATGGCCTCCCATTGCTGCTGTCTCCACCGCCACACTGTGGCTCCACACTCTGGTTTTGGCCCCGTGACTGCCCAAATGAGTGAAGTGTGCGGTGATTCTAAGATCGACGGCACTCATCTGCATGTCATACTGACTGACAGTATTATTTCTCTTCCCTAGCAGACTCCAAGGGCATTTAAATTAAAGGTACAGTGTTCTGCACTAATATAAAGGCTCTCTGAAGCCTAGAAACTCCCTTTTTATAAGTTAAATTCGCAGCGAATATATTCGACTCGAATCGAATTTATTTCGCGAATTCGCCGAATCGGCCGAATCGAATTTTTGAATAATTCGCTCATCTCTACTCCTGAACATTGCTCGGCACTGTTCTGTTACCTTGATGCCATTAGTGAGGCTCACAGGGTTTACGAGGGTATGGCGTGGCTCCGGTACGATGAGCAGTTTCGGCAGCGGAGGGCGGTTCGTCCGCCGTTGCGTTGGGATCATAAGGACATTGGCCTTTGGATGCGCCTCATGACGCCGGCAAGGGCCCCTGGTTCGTTTTTTCAGAGCGGGGCCGGTGGTTCGTTCTCCCCGGGACAATCGGCCTCCAGGCGTAGGGGGTTCTGCTGGCAGTTCCAGGAGGGGACGTGTCGATTTGGAGGGTCCTGCCGTTTTAAGCATGAATGTTCCGTGTGCGGTGGCTCCCATCCGTTGTCGCTCTGTTTCCAGCGGTGTCGAGGCCTTCCCAGAGAGCATGCGGGTAAGAGGGATGACTCCGGTGCGGGTGGAAAGGATGGGGCCTTTCTTAAAAAGGTATCCTGATCGGGCAGCTGCAGTGCTGCTGGCGGCGGGTTTTTCGGAGGGTTTCCGCATCCCGTGTACTTTGACTTTGATTCCTCCCTTAGCTCGGAATTTACGGTCAGTCTTGTGGCGTGCAGAGGTGGTTTCAGCTAAGTTGAGTAAGGAAGTGGGGTTAGGACGCATGGGGGGTCCATTTCCTTGTGCTCCATTTTCAGATTTGGTTGTTTCTCCCTTGGGGGTTGTGCCCAAGAAGGAGCCGCATGCGTTTAGGTTAATTCACCACCTGTCCTTCCCAAAGGGGGGTCGGTGAACGATGCTCTTGATCCGGAGTCGTGTTCGATGTCTTCCACGTCTTTTGATGCAGCAGTTTTCTGGGTTCGTCGGTATGGGCGCGGTGCGTTCATGGCGAAATCGGATATTGAGTCGGCGTTTCGGCTGTTGTCGGTTCATCCGGACAGTTTTCGTTTTTTGGGTTGTCATTGGCAGTGCTCCTTTTACGTTGATAGGTGCCTACCCATGGGGTGTTCTATATCTTGCGCTTTGTTCGAGAAGTTTAGTTTGTTCGTGGAGTGGGTGGTGGGGGATGTCTCAGGGGTGAATTCGATCATCCACTATTTGGATGATTTTCTTTGCGTGGGTCCGCCAGATTCCGGAGTATGCGCAGTTTTGCTGGCCACTTTGCAACACGTTGCTGAACGTTTCGGGATTCCTCTGGCAGTGGATAAGACTGAGGGCCCGGCTTCGGTGATGACTTTCTTGGGCATCGTTGTGGATTCCGGCGCGATGGAGTGCCGCTTGCCTGAGGATAAGCTGTTGGCCCTACAAGGGGAAATCCGTGGGGTGCTGGGCAAGTAAAAAAATTCAGCTGCGGGCCTTGCATTCGTTGTTGGGCAAACTTAACTTCGCTTGTTGGATTCTGCCCAAGGGTCGGGTGTTCTGCCGCCGGTTGGCGGCGGGGACGGCGGGGATTACCTCCCTTTACATTTTATTCGGTTGATTAGGGATCATCGGGAGGACTTGCATTTGTGGCACACCTTTTTGGATTCGTTTAATGGGAGGGCTCTCTGGATGTCTGGCCCTGTTAGCAATTTTGACTTGGAATTGTTCACAGATGCGGTGGCTTCAGCGGGATATGGGGCTTTTTTCCAGGGTTGGTGGAGTGCGTCCTCGTGGCCTGCTTCCTGGTGGGAGGCGGGGCTTCTTCGTAACTTGGTGCTGTTGGAATTTTTTTCGGTGGTGTTGGCGATTGCGGTTTGGGGAGAGAATTTTCGGAATCGAAAGGTTCGTTTTCACTGTGACAATTTGGGGGTGGTTCAGGTCATCAATTGGGTCTCGGCTTCCTCCCAGCCAGTGGTGGGCTTGCTTCACCATTTAGTGTTGCGTTGCCTGCAGCTGAATGTTTTTCTCCATGCTGTGCATCTCCCTGGGGTTGATAACACCTTGGGTGACACTTTGTCTCGTTTTCAGTGGGACAAATTCCGAGAGTTGGCACCGGCGGCGGAGCAACGCGGGGTTCCTTGTCCCCACTGGCTGTGGGAGATTGCCTTGGGGTCGTTGCAGGCTGGATCCGGCGTTCAATGAGTGAGGCGACTTGGTCCGCGTACTCTAGGGTCTGGCGGGAATGGCTGGATCTGCTGCAACGGGTCGCTATTGATCCCTGGGTTCTGGAGAAGGTTTTGGCAGTTTGTACTTTGTGGCACGGAATTTTGAGGGAGGGGTGTCGGCTGCTGCGGTGGATCGCCGTCTGGCGGTTTTGGCTTTCTTTTTTAAGTTGCTAGGGTGTCGGGATTTCACAAAGGATTTTTTGGGTTCGACAGGCTCTCTGGGGTTACCGGAGGGCTCATCGCTGTAAGGATTCCCGTCGTTCGGTGTCCTTTGAGTTGTTGGGGACTTTGTTTGTGCATCTGCGGACGGTGTGTTCTTCGGACTTTGAGGTGGGCTTATTTCGGGCTGCCTTTGCGGTGGCCTTCTTTGGGGCGTTGCGTATTGGGGAGCTCGTTAGTCCATCCAAATCGGTTCTTGGGGGGTTGTTGGTGGACGAGGTCGCGTGCTCCGGTGACTGGGTGGAGGTGCTGGTCGGTCCAAGACAGACCAATTGGGACGTGGTGCGCGGGTGCGTTTTTTCGCTCTTCCGGCATCACTGGTGTGCCCGGTGCGGGCGGTTCGGGATTTTTTGTCCCGTCGTCCAGTGGGGCAGGGGTCCTTTTTACGGCACGCTGATGGGTCCCCGTTAACGCGCTTTCAATTTGTGTCAGTTTTTCGACGGTATTTGACAGCTGCTGGTTTGGATGCGTCTTTGTATGCTTCGCATTCGTTTCGGATAGGGGCTGCTACGGAAGCTGCCAGGTGGGGGTTGTCTGATGAGGTGGTAAAATGCATTGGTAGGTGGGATTCCCAGAGATTTTGCCTGTACGTTCGTCCGCATCTGTTGAGGGAATAGTGGGAGGCCTGGTCTGTTGGTCCCTGGGTTCTGGGGGGGTAGTTCGGTCCTCTCTCTGTGATCTATTGTTCTGGTTGTATTGCTTTTCCTTTCTTTCAGATGGAGCGTTGTGCCTGGTATGGATCCTGGGTCACTCTTATGTGTTTTGGGGGGCCCGGCAGGCTGATATGCGGCCCAATGGCCGGCAGCTGGGGTTAGCTAGACAGGAGGCCTGTGTCCGCTGGATAGGCATGTTGTGGGGTCGTGTAGTGCCCGAGGTGCAGCATTTTGCTAGGCTTGATAGGCCACCGGATGTTCTTGTGCTTCATGCTGGTGGGAATGATTTAGGGGTTAGGTCGATGCGGGAGCTGGTGCGCGATGTCAAGCTAGACTTTCTTCAGTTGCGAAGGGATTATCCGGGGATGGTGGTGGTGTGGTTCGACATTGTCGCCCGCACCTCTTGGCGTTGGGCGCGGTCGGTGGAGCGGCTCAACAAGGCTCGGATCAAGGTCAACAAGGAGGTGGGGCATTTCTTTAGTCACAATGGGGGGTTGGTGGATACTTGGCGGTATCTTCGGAGTGATGGGGTGCATTTGAATGCGTTTGGGACGGATTTATGGTCCCTGGAACTGCAGGATGGCATACAGCGGGCTGTTCGTTTGTGGCGTGGCACGCATGGGTAAGGGCTTACCCAGCGTGCTGTGGCATGTGTTGGTCTTTGGAGGCGGTTCTTATCTTGGAAGGTAAAAACAATGGTGTGGGACCCATCGGTGGTATGGGATGCCCGGGGACATTCCCAGTTAACCAAGGTTTAACTGGAAGGTGGTGGTGCTGCACTGCGGACGGTATGGTTGTCTCCGAGCTGGTTGGTTGCGGCTGGAGGCCTAGTGTATATGGTTGTCCGCAGGTGCATTTCGGATTGTTTGGGGGTGCCTTCGAAGACCAACGACAATTCTTTGGGTTTCTGTTATAAGGAATGGTTGGTGTATTTAAATTTGTGTTGTTAATAAAAGGCCATGTTGGCCATTTACTCCAAAAATTGGTGTCATGTGTTTTGTAAGTATAATGGGTTAAGGGGAAAGGGGGGTTTGTACGGAATGGTCATGGTGGTAATGGGGAGTGGACAAGCCTATCTCTGGTGCAATAGTCATGCAGATAACCGGCATTTAGCTGTGATTGGTAAAACTGTTGATCACATGACAGCCAACGTTTTCGGCTCCTTCTGTTGATCAGTGATCCACTGTGTCCGAGGGACACAGCGCAGCACCGATCGCTGCGCGCCCCCGGAGCCGCGCACGCGTGGTTAGAGTGGAAGGATGTCATATGACGTCCTCCCAGAAAAAGAGAACCACCTTGCGCCCATCATTTCCTTATATGGTGGGCTGGAGGCAGTTAAAGTATTACTAAACCCAGGGCCCCGCATTCACTATATCTGGTCTCCCTGGACCCTGCATTCACTATATCTGGACTCCCCGGACCCTGCATTCACTGTATCTGGTCTCCCCGGATCCTGCATTCACTATATCTGGTCTCCCCGGACCCTGCATTCATTATATCTGATCTCCTCGGACCCTGCATTCACTATATCTCGTCTCCCCGGACCCTGCATTCACTATATCTGGTCTCCCCGGACCCTGCATTCACTATATCTGGTCTCCATGGACCCCGCAATCACTATATCTGGTCTCCCTGGACCCTGCATTCACTATATCTGGACTCCCCGGACCCCGCATTCACTATATCTGGTCTCCCCGGACCCTGCATTCACTATATCTGGTCTCCCCGGACCCTGTGTCAGGGCTCCCGGGTATGACCAGAGGTGTGTGACTGACGCAGGGAAACGCAGACTTCAGATATGTTATAAACAATGTAATTTATTAACACTAACCATACAAACATAAACGCAGTGCAATACTAAAACATAACACAGTGCAAACAAACCAACCAACCACCCACAGATAACAGTACATACAATGCAAGTGTCGTCAGGCAGGCCGGGTCAATATCAGTCGGGCAGGTAGGTACAGGGGGAGCAAGCGGAGAATGGTCGGGGTCACAGGCCAGGTTCAGCAGGTAGCGGGCAGCGTGGTACAGAGGGTCAGGCAGAGGAGAATGGTCAGACAAGCCAGGGATCAGAGCAGGGTCAGCAGAGAATCAGACAGGAACAGAGAGCAGGAACAGGATACAGGGCCCAAGAGAAACACAACACCAAGGCAGAGTCTGCAGGTCTGAATGTCCCTTAAATACATCAGTATAATTAGTTCCAGGTGTTTGACTGGCTGCAAGGTTGAGTCTCTGATTGCTGGGAGCACCCGCTGGCCAGCCCTGGTACTGCAGCTCACAAGGCAGGTGAGTCCCACTATTGCTGGCCAGTCCATTCCTGACAGTACCCCCCCCTCAAGGAGCGGCCTCAGGACGCTCCAAACAGTCCTAGCTGGGCAAAATGTTCCACCGCCCGGGTCTGGTAACTGGCGGGATATCAAAGACTGGCACACCGGGCAGGACTCCGGGCAGCGGCACACCGGGCAGAGGCACATCGGGCAGGACTCCGGGCAGAGGCACATCGGGCTGGACTCCGGGCAGAGGCACATCGGGCTGGACTCCGGGCAGAGGCACATCGGGCTGGACTCCGGGCAGAGGCACATCGGGCTGGACTCCGGGCAGAGGCACATCGGGCTGGACTCCGGGCAGAGGCACATCAGGCAGAGGCACACCGGGCAGAGGCACACCGGGCTGGACTCCGGGCATCGGGTCACCAGGCATCAGGTCATTTGGCTCGACAGCGGGCACCGCGTCATCTGGCAAGGCAGTGGGCTCCGAGTCAACAGGCACGACAGTGGGCACCGGGTCATCAGGTACCGGATTGTTTGGCTCGACAGCGGGCATCGGGTCACCAGGTATGACAGCGGGCACTGGGTCACCAGGCATCAGGTCATTTGGCTTGACAGCGGGCACCGCGTCATCTGGCAAGGCAGTGGGCACCGAGTCACCAGGTACGACAGCGGGCTCTGAGTCAATTGGCACGACAGCGGGCACCGGATCATCTGGATCGACAGCGGGCATCGAGTCAACTGGCCTAATAGGATCGTCAGGCTGGATCAGTTCATCATGCTGGGTAGAGGCATCAGGCTGAGTAGAGGCTTCAGGCCGAGTAGAGGCTTCAGGCCGAGTAGAGGCTTCAGGCCGAGTAGAGGCATCAGGCCGAGTAGAGGCATCAGGCCGAGTAGAGGCTTCAGGCCGAGTAGAGGCATCAGGCCGAGTAGAGGCATCAGGCCAAATAGAGGCATTAGGCCGAGTAGAGGCATCAGGCTGAAGAGAGGCATCAGGCTGCGTACAGGCATCAGGCCGAGTAGAGGCATCAGGCTGCGTACAGGCATCAGGCTGAGTACAGGCATCAGGTTGAGTAGAGGATTCAGGCTGAGTAGAGGCTTCAGGCTGAACCACGGAAGGCAGGTTCACCGGTTTGGATACTGGCAGGATGGTATTGGTTGGAAATAATTTTCGCTTTTTTCTGGTTTTAACTACTGGAGCACTGCAAGTAAACGCAGGTCTGCAAACGAATGGAGCAGCTGGAGACAGAGAAGAGCTGGAGGATGGAACAGGGAAGTGAACAGTTGCTACAGAGGGCTTTTTTACAGGGTTAAAGGCAGGATAGGAGCAGCGAGTGGGAACAGGGTACTGACATGCGGTAGATAGCAGGGCAGGAGGAGCTGTTGGGAATGCAGGAATAGAGTTTTGAGGAAATAGATTAGAAGCAGGACTGGGTCTTTGTAAGCTGACTGAGGCTGGGTGCAACAAGTCTGTCCATGTCTGCAGTATGGGTTGAACAAAGCTGAGCTTACACAAAGCCTGTCTGACCAATGACTGCACTACGTTTATACAATCTCTTAGTATCTGTGGTGAACATGTGGAATAACGCTCCAGAAAGTAACCCACATCATCCTCTAATAACCATAACAGGGACTCTACCTGGTCTGCACTAAATGGTGGCAAAAATTCATCCCTGCATTCGGGGGTACCAGATGAAACCAACTCAGCACAAACCTCAATCAAAGGCTGCACCTCAGAGAGCTCTGTGCCCTGATCTACTAGAACATGAGCGAGCCGTATACATTCTAGCAGTTCATCCCGGGTATACTCCTTCAGAGTTTGATAAGCATACTCCCTGTCATCAAACACTAGCAGATATAAATACGCAACCTCATCCAGATCCATCCTTCCCATCAACAAGCCAAGATGGCTTCCCTGTGCAGCCACTTCTGGTCAGGATTGGCCTTGGTGTAATGTCAGGGCTCCCGGGTATGACCAGAGGTGTGTGACTGACGCAGGGAAACGCAGACTTCAGATATGTTATAAACAATGTAATTTATTAACACTAACCATACAAACATAAACGCAGTGCAATACTAAAACATAACACAGTGCAAACGAACCAACCAACCACCCACAGATAACAGTACATACAATGCAAGCGTCGTCAGGCAGGCCGGGTCAATATCAGTCGGGCAGGTAGGTACAGGGGGAGCAAGCGGAGAGTGGTCGGGGTCACAGGCCAGATTCAGCAGGTAGCGGGCAGCATGGTACAGAGGGTCAGGCAGAGGAGAATGGTCAGACAAGCCAGGGATCAGAGCAGGGTCAGCAGAAAATCAGACAGGAACAGAGAGCAGGAACAGGTTACAGGGCCCAAGAGAAACACAACACCAAGGCAGAGTCTGCAGGTCTGAATGTCCCTTAAATACATCAGCATAATTAGTTCCAGGTGTTTGACTGGCTGCAAGGTTGAGTCTCTGATTGCTGGGAGCACCCGCTGGCCAGCCCTGGTACTGCAGCTCACAAGGCAGGTGAGTCCCACTATTGCTGGCCAGTCCATTCCTGACACCCTGCATTCATTATATCTTGTCTCCCCGGACCCTGAATTCACTATATCCGGTCTCCCCGGACCCTGCATTCACTATATCCGGTCTTTCAGGACCCTCTATTCACTATATCCGGTCTCCCCGGACCCTGCATTCACTATATCCTGTCTCCCCGGACCCTGCATTCACTATATTTTGTCTCCCCGGACCCTGCATTCACTATATCTTGTCTCCCCGGACCCTGCATTCACTATATCTGGTCTCCCAGGACCCTGCATTCACTATATCCGGTCTCCTAGGACCCTGAATTCACTATATCCGGTCTCCCCGGACCCTGCATTCACTATATCTGGTCTCCCCGGACCCTGCATTCACTATATCCGGTCTCCCCGGACCCTGCATTCACTATATCCGGTCTTTCAGGACCCTGCATTCACTATATCCAGTCTTTCAGGACCCTGCATTCACTATATCTGGTCTCTCACAGTACACAGAACGTGGAAATTCAATTATTTTAGTAAATATAAACTGCTAAATACCTTTTCTTATCAGCAGTTAGCGCAGTCTTGTGACTTCTATCAGTGTTCAGCAGAGCACTGCTTAAAGCTTGTAGGAGGAGTTTTCTTTCTGCTCTAGGGAGATGCAGAACCCCTGATCCTCTGTCTGGACAGGGCTGATCCATCCTGTGCTGATCACATGCATTCAACCAAGAAAAAAAAACAAAACACCAAACTGAGCATGTGTCTCCACGTGATATGTCTTATGAGGAGACACAGTAAGAGAGGGGCACTGGAAGAAGGGGAGGATCAGAGAAGTCAGGATGAAACAGCATTTTTGCACAATGCACAGGATTGACCTTCTAGGTTCCACAGTGAGTATAACAAGCATGCTTTACTGCATATACAGACTGATTTTACTGTTGTGGGTTTAGCAACACTTTAAGATTAACTTGTGTCGAGATCATGCACACTACAGTTTTGACATATCCTGAGCAAACAGTGAATGCACTTTAGAACAAACCCTCAATCACCTGTGTAACTATAGTCATTGTGGAAAACATTGATCTACAAAGTTCACAACAGTGGTACAGAAACCACATCTTTCCCCTCTAATTTCTATCAAAGAAGGCTATTGGCAGACTGCCTGTCTTCTAATGTAGCTTCTAATATGTTAGGCTTGGTTCACACCTACAGGCTCGACCAAGCACAGGTGCATTTCAGCGTGTTCCTGCGCGGCGCGTGTAGAACAGACCATTCATTTCAAATGTGGAAAATAGGCTTCTGACTCTTTTCTGAAAATGTGCCGCACTGAACTGCATGGTTATGTGGCACCAAGAGGTTTGGTGTGCAAGTTTTCAGATGAGAGGGGGTGTCTTTAACAATTAATGGCACCGCTGCACGTCTGTTAAAGTGCAGTGCGTTTCTCTGGGATTCAGAAAGCATGCAATTTTGCACATATTCCTGGCATGCAGTAATGTGAACTTAGCATTAGCAGTGAACTGAAGACAGACTTTATAGCAGGGACGGACTGACAACTCATGGGGCTCCCAGGCAATAGGAGATCATGGGGCCCCTGTGTCCTTGCCCAAACTCAAAAAAGCCTATGAAAAAGGTACCAGGGGCATCTCATGGGGCGCCCTACTGACCCCGGGCCCTCGGGCAGTGCCAGAGTTTCCAAATGGTCAGTCTGCCCCTGCTTTATAGTCTTTGTTGGGATCTTTGAGAATGAATCACATCACAGTGCAGCAGCTAGAAAGTTCAGGGATCGCTTGTTTTAAAGCCTTTTACTGCTTGCTAGGACTAATGGCCATAGCCTGGTGATCATAAGGAGTGCATTCTTTTTATTAAACCCAAAACCAAAATGTATCATGTTGTAGCTTACAATCCTTGTATACTGTGGCTGCATTAGTTTTCTTTTTCTTTTAGTCTTTTTGCCCTCTATTTTCACCTGGTGATCTGCAAACTAAGGCTGGCCATACATTGTACAATTTTCTTGAGAATTTATCTTTAGATTTGCCAAAAACCATATAAAAGGAGGTCAAACCTAAACAACACTTTCAATTGTATCCAATTAGGCAGGCCCTTGTGCTACATATTTGAAGGTAAATCTGAAGGAAATTGGGCAGAAAAAATTGTATAGTGTATGGCGAGCCTAACACATCTCCTGTATTATAGCGCCCCCACTCTGGAGGGAGCAAAGGGGGCACCTTTGAACAGCAGCTTTTTCAATCTGGGGTAAGGGGGGGGGGTCAGGGGCAGACTGACAACTCATGGGGCCCCCGGGCAGTAGGGGATCATGGGGCCCCTGTGTCCTTGCCCAAACTCAAAAAAGCCTATGAAAAAGGTACCAGGGGCATCTCATGGGGCCCCCTACTGACCCCGGGCCCGAGTTTCCAAATGGTCAGTTCATACCTAGGGGGGGTTAGTGTACTAACACATTTAAATACACTTACAAACTGTAGCCAAACTCCAGTTTACACTGCAATTACACAAGCAATTACAGCAATAGTTTTTTTTTCTTTTGGGATGAATAAAGAATAGCTGATCATCGTAATCACCCCTGTCAGTGTTAAATGGTTTGTCTCAACACTCTTAACTGCTCGATTTGAATGATAGCTTGTTCTGTTGAAAAATAACAGACTTACTGACCAGATCACCAAATGAAAATAAAGGAAAGAAAGCCTTAAAATGAAAGGCTTAGATGCACTCATTACATCTAAGAATGAATAAGCAGCAAAATAACAAATGTTTGATTTTGGGTTTAATACCACTTTCTAAACTTCTAGAATTGCATTATGAGAAGGAGCAGTGAAGCACAAGTGCAGAAGAAAGAAAGAAAGAAAGACTACTGAGAGCAGGGGATCATGGGACATGTAGTCATGAGCACCGGGTTGTACACGGAGCCGGTGTTGTCGCAAACTACAAGTTCCAGGCGGCTGGAGAGAGAACAATGCTGGCAGTGGAGACAAATGGCCTGGTTCAGAGAAGGACTCGCTCTTTCGGGACCACGGCCTTCAGCTGAGAGGAGGGGCCCAGCCGCTGTGGGGAATGCCAGTAGGTGCTGTGGCCTGGACAGTGTGGAGAATCTTCAGCAGGTGGGCCATACAACTGCAGGCTGATCCACCATTGCCAGCTCCCTGTCAGACGAGTGACTGTCAGGGATCACTCTCATCATCACTGTTACAGACCCAGGTGAATCCCAGGTTCACGGTCAGACACCCTTCAATGGTTACAGATTCTTCAAGAGCCTGTTCCGGGACATCCCAGCCCCTTGAGTCGGGGTATCATCAGGATTGGTGAATGGGCAGAAGCCCGCACTGTGTACATACTACAAAAGACACTGCATGCAGACACCTTTACTTCATCTCTCTACACAAAAACTTCTAACAGGAAGCACTTTGCACATGCTATCCACTATTGCTGGTCGCCATTGCACAGCAATCTCTCTGGGACCTTGTTGAGATAGCTGAAGATTATGAACACCTATCCCACCAGGACTTCTCTCCTCTTCTTTCCCCCCAACTAAAAGGACTCCGTCTACTACATCTGGATGCATTAAGGGGAACTCTTACTCAGAATTTGCTTATTGCATTGTTCACATATAAGTTCTTAGATGTAATACCCTCCAGGTTAGCTCAGTAGGCTGTTCATTTTTTATCTTTTTTTAGGCAGAGGCTGGGATGAGTCAGCATGTGAGTGAGGCAGGAGTTCACCTCAGAACAAGCTAGGAGGCTCTAACAGGTCAGGGCTTCTTGAGCCCTCCCATTCTTCCAGAAACTTGGAGAACTTTCTGGAAGAGCGGTGAAGGCCTATATCTGCATGCTTGAGGGACCCCGGCCAATCCCCTGGCAGGAGGCTAGGCATGGTGACCAGGGCAACCCTAAAATGTGGCAGAGCCTGGGAGGAGATGTGCACTGTCAGGTGGAAGATCAATTGAGGAAGGCTAGAGTGTGGAGCAAGTCGCTGGAAAAGAGGATATCCACTGCCTCAATGTCTCCTGGGGAGGACAGTCTGTGTAGCAGGGAAGGAGCCAGCCCAGAGAAAGGCCTGAAGGCAGCCACCACCCCACCAAGCTAAGAGGAGAGGACAGTATGAGTACTTCTGCACCCCCTGGGCAGGATAAGGGGAGAGGGCAGTCAGGTGCAAGACCCAATTAGTTTCCCATCTGGGACTGTTTCTAAATTAACAGCTCTTGGGCCCCCTTGCCCAGGGAATACCCTCAGTGCAGCTGGGTGAAGAGGAGTAATCATCCAGAGTCTGAGGAGGTACACCAAAAAGAGTCTTTGGAGCTCTTCAAGGAAAGAGACTGTTGCTATCCACATTTTTGTACATAGTTGCTAAGTAGTTCGTCCTCAAGTTTTGCAGTTCCTCGGGCATCCCATATACCCCCAGTTCTTAACCCCTTAATAAAATCACAAAAACAAGCTCAAGGACTGTTCTTTGACTCCAGTGTGCAGGGTGTGCAAAATTGTGTTGCCTGGCCATACAGAGCATAAGGGGACCCAAATCAAATCCAGCAACCTTTAAGGGGGAAGTGCTACATATAAAATGTGCTCTTATTTTCTGGACCCGTGACATCAGGACTTTAAAGGAACGGCTTGACTCAGAATGGTCTTTCTCTTCCCTTTTATACCTGGGGTCATAGGTTCTCTTATGGCCTATTGGTGACCACTGTTTGATTCACTGCAATTTCCTTTATATCGCATATCTGTGTTTTATACTCTTGAAGACTAAAAAGATTTTATATTGAAATATATCTGCATTAACATTCCTTTCTGTCTGTTGACTTAAAAATCTTTACTCAGTTGCTTTAATACAGTCTGGTGTCTTTGCAGTTGTGATCTTTTGTGAATTATGTCTGAACCTAGGGTGTCAGATGTATCAGGAAGCTTGCAAGGTCAGGGCAACCTTTGAGGACCATCATCTTCCGGCGGCCCCTGCGGGGGTGGCGCTACGTAATGAAAGTATATGACTAATCGCATGTATATATATAATTCTAAATTAAACGCAGAAAAAAGGAATTCAAAACATTAACATTTCAGTAAGATTATTTACAATCTATTTTATGTCTGAAAATACACATTAAAATTACTCTTTATATTTATTTAATGACAGAATATCCTTACATATAAAACATTGACTTATTGCGCAATGCTATTTTCCCAAACAGGTAAGAACGCGGTCATAAACAATCATGCAGTCTTGCTGGGATTTGCAATCTGCTCTTTTCTGGTATAGCCAGGCTCTGTCTACTCTCCGCCTTCTACCGGCTTCAATTTATATTAATTGCTCACAATAAATTCACAATCGGTGGCACATCATTTGAAGAGGGGCTGCTTAACATTTTCTCTTGGCAGGCTGGAAATGATTGGGTGGGTTGCTGAATGTGATATAATGCCGGTGTAAAGGACAAGCAGAGGACTCGGCCCAGGAGTAAATAATACGTTGTCATTAGTTTTGTCACTAAACCAGGAATTATGTAATAAGTCATCCCGCTATCAGCACAGAGCAATTAATTCAAAGCCGACAGAATGTGGGAGTCCAGACAGCATTCATCCCAGTTACTCGATTTGCTTACAGGATAACTCCGGTTTCTTTTTAAAACTGGTATACCATATTATTGCTGCACAAGCCATGCTGTGAGGTAATATTATCAAACATTTCCTTTTCTTTGTTTCATCTGCAGTCACTTCTGATTTTCTATCCCTACCAGAAGTTTGTATTTTTTTTCTTCTTTTGTAGCTATGGCAAAAGTACACATTTTGTATTTCTCCAATAGTTCTCATAACTTAGCTTAGGTGATTACCTCCCTAAGGCTTACACAGAGGCAGATGTTGGGCAGCACAGTGGTTAAATGGTTAGCACTTCCACCTGGCAGTGCTAGGGTTGTTGGTTTGAATCCCAACCACAGTACCACCTGCCTGGAGTTTGCATGTTCTCCTTGTGCCTGCGTGGGTTCCCTCCAACACTCCGAAGACATGCCAGTAGGTTAATTGGATCCTCTGGAAATTGGCCCTAGTATGTGTATGTATGAATGTGAGTTAGGAACCTTCCCACATGGACATATTTTTCCCAAATATATTGACATATAATTTGAAATGCTACAATTTTGTCCATATTCAATATATTTCAATATATATATATTATGGGTACTTATATAGCTCCAGCAATTTACTCAGTGCTTTACATATATATATTGTGCATTCACATCATTCCCTAACCCTCAAGCTAACGCATACAAGCTAACCCATATGGAAGAAAAAAAAAAAAAAAAAAAAAAATATATATATATATATATATGTATATATTGACTATGGCCAAAATTGTAGCATTTCAAATATATGTCAATATATTTGGGAAGAAAAAAAAATTATATATATATATATATATATATATATATATATATATATATACACACACACATATATATACATACATACATACATACATACACACACACACACACACATCTTAAGAATATATTTAAAAAACATATTTTTTAAAATATATTCTTCAGATTTTTTTAACATATGAAAAAGTCATTTTAACATATATATTTACATATATTTGTAAATGCATTCCAAAAATGTAAATTTGTATTTTTAAAGACATACAGTATATTTGAAATGTATTTTTAAAAATATTTTTCATATATGTTGTAATAAAAATGCATTTCAACATACAGTGTATATATATATATATATATATATATATATATATATATATATATTTTTTTTTTTTTTTTCCCAAATATATTGACATATATTTGAAATGCTACAATTTTGGCCATATTCAATATATATATATATTTTCTTCCATATGGGTTAGCTTGTATCCGTTAGCTTGAGGGTTAGGGAATGATGTGAATGCACAATATATATATGTAAAGCACTGAGTAAATTGCTGGAGCTATATAAGTACCCATAATAAATAATTAAAATAAATGTCAAGTTACAGGCATCTTCTGCAGTGCCCCATTCTAAGAGTTTAATCTTTAGTGAGAATATTTGGAAACCGTGGTAGGCTACTTTCACACCTGCATTTTTGCCTGATAGCATGTAGTTGCAAGAAAATTAGCAAGGTTTGCCCGGCGATTAATTGCAGGAGGATAATTGCAACCAATCGCTTGTAACCACTATGTTGTGATTACATGCGCGTGATCGACCCTGGATGGAGACTGCCAATCCCTGCATCAGAAGACTAATACTAGTACAGCTAATACTAATGCTAATGCTACAGCTAATACTCATTCTTGTGCAGCTAATGCTGGTGCACATGATGAGCTTGGGCTAATATCCAGCGGCATTGACACGTAGGCACATCTCTGTGTGCACCAGTGCACATCGGCAAGCACATCCATGCACATTAGCGCCAAGCTGCCTATTTAACGGAAACCCTGGTGCGTGGTAATCACTGGGTGTTGTTCAGCTTCCCCGTGACCTGTGTTCCTCTGTTCCTGCTTATGATGACTAGTCTCCTCATTACTGACCTGGCTAGTTCCTGACCTTGCTCTGTGGATATGGATACAGACCTCAACTACTCTCTGCCTACTTCCCTGGTTCTGACCTTGGCCTGCTACCGGACCTCGCTCTGCCTGTTTCTCTGAATATTGACCCGGGCCTTCTACCTGACTATGCTATTGCCTCATCTTTTATGAGCCTGGCTCATCTTGACTATGTTTCTGACTCTGGAACTCACTTGCTACCAAGCTACCGGCACTTGTGCTTCTTTGAGCCTTGTACCTCTGTTACCACCTTCAGGGGTGCTCAGATCACAGTCACAAGGGAAGCCCTCTCGTCAGCTCAGCCTCCAACCAAGGTACATGGCAATATGTGGATATCCCGTACAGAGTGTTGCAGTGCCTCTAAAGTCCGCAATTGGCCTTTGTTTTATGTGCTTGTATCATTATATTCAAGGTACGTGACACCCTCTCAGGTAATCACTTCATATCGATTACACGAGAGCAGCTGCAACTCTATGCATGGGTAATGTTTTTACTGGAGTTAGGCTTTGACTTGAAGTTTGAATTTGGCGTTGGATTTAGGTTGGTGTTTCAGTTGAGTTGGGTTTGGTTCTTTTTAATGACCACCAAAATATAGTGTGCAAGAGGGTATTGGAGTACACCTTCCTTCATGTGACAACGCTTAGCCCAGCGACTGACCACTATACAACATGGAAGATCACATGCTTCCCCATACCGAAAATCAATGGATACTTTAAAGTAGCTTACACAGGAATAGGCATTGGAGCACATGAAGGGTGAGTATAAAGTGATCAGGATTACAATTTACACAAATACCATCCCTATGTACTGAATGGCCAAGTGTACAGTGTCTATCAAAAGTAAAATGTCTGGTTGGCCCACTCTGTAATTGTTTTTTGCACATCACTCACAGTCAAGGACATTATTCCAAAAATGGACATTCAAACCTAGGGAAAAAAAAACGTGGCTGAGCAATGTAATTGTGTTCAATCACTTCAACAACTTAAGAAAACCTTACAATTTTTGTGTACAGTGAAAATGCACAGCTTTCAAGTTTTTCTATTTGAGAATATTTAGGGAATCGGAAACTTTATTGCAATGCCAGCAGTCCCATACAAAGCTAAAATCAATGACTACATCCAAACAAACAACGGCATAGCATAAAATTCAATTCACGTCCTAAGCTTCCACCAGACTGTGAACCAAAAGTGACATAACAAACAGCTCGGTGACAAATACATTTACAGATATTTATTTAGCTAAGGACGTTGTTTGGAAAAAGTAAACAGGTTTCAGAAATTATTCAGAGCAATGTCAATAGAGCGAGTGTGACTTGCATGATTCATTGCATCCACTTAAAAAAGCAAATTATTATTTGCCATATTTCCAGTGCTGAAAGTGTGAAAGGAGACAACCTCCCAAACTCAGAAATTACCAATGTCACATCAACTTTCAGAATTATTGTGTTAACCTAGCAAAACTTGTTTAAATGGAGAATATAATTGTTTTGCAGTCATATATACAGTTGTGTCCAAAATTATTCAACCCCCAATGCTGTAAAGGGGTTTAGGGACTATAGTGTACATTTGGAATTGTATTCAGAATCAAATCCTACAAGGACGTTGTAACTACCCAAATGCAACTAAAATGACATCAATTGTTTATGTAATACAGTAGTAAATGGTTCTTATGTGGTTTCTTCATTGCCACAATTATTCAACCCCTTAAAGACTACCACTCTGAAGAACAGAGGTTCATACAGGTGCTTTCCATCAGGTATTGAAAACACCTGTGGATGTCACCGAGCAGCAATCAAGCATAATAAGCACCAATTAGGCAGCTTTAAAATGACTGTGATACTCAGCTCCTTCTAGACATTTACTGGTGTGGTTACAAACATGGTGAAGGCAAGAGAATGGTCCAGGAAGACAAGAGAAGAGGTGATTTCTCTTCACAGGAAGGGCAATGGCTATAAGAAGATTGCAAAGATGTTAAACATACCAAGAGACACCTTAGGAAGCATCATTCGCAAATTCAAGGCAAAGGGCACTGTTGAAACGCTACCTGGTCGTGGCAGAAAGAAGATGCTGACTTCGACTGCTGTGCGCTACCTGAAGCGTAGAGTGGAGAGAAGTCCCCGTGTGACTGCTGAGGAACTGAGAAAAGATTTGTCAGATGTGGGTACAGAAGTTTCAGCCCAGACAATAAGACGCACACTGCGTAATGAAGGCCTCCGTGCCAGAACTCCCAGGCGTACCCCCTTGCTGTCTCCAAAGAATAAGAAGAGTCGACTGCAGTATGCCAAAAGCCATGTGGACAAACCACAAAAGTTGTGGGATAGTGTTCTGTGGACTGATGAAACAAAATTAGAACTGTTTGGGCCCATGGATCAACGCTATGTTTGGAGGAGGAAGAACAAGGCCTATGATGAAAAGAACACCTTGCCTACTGTGAAGCATGGTGGAGGGTCAATCATGCTTTGGGGCTGTTTTGCTTCTGCAGGTACAGGGAAGCTTCAGCGTGTGCAAGGTACCATGAATTCTCTTCAGTACCAGGAGATATTGGATGGAAACGTGATGCAGTCCGTCACACACCTGAGGCTTGGGAGACGTTGGACCTTTCAACAGGACAATGATCCCAAGCATACCTCCAAGTCCACTAGAGCATGGTTGCAGAGGAAAGGCTGGAACATTTTGGAGTGGCCATCGCAGTCACCAGACTTAAATCCGATTGAGAACCTCTGGTGGGACTTAAAGAAAGCAGTTGCAGTGCGCAAGCCTAAGAATGTGACTGAACTGGAGGCCTTTGCCCATGAAGAATGGGCGAAGATACCCGTAGATCGCTGCAAGACACTTGTGTCAAGCTATGCTTCACGTTTAAAAGCTGTTATAACTGTAAAAGGATGCTGTACTAAGTACTAAGATTGAATGTCACTTGGGGGTTGAATAAAACTGATAATGCTGTGAGCACAGAAAAGACATTTGTGGTTATTTCATTATAACTGTTATGTTATATTTGTCTGACCTACAAGTGCCTCTTTAATGTAAATGTAAGCAAGATGACTGAATGATCAAAAGCAATGTCAAACTGGCCAAAACACTCAATTTCAGTGGGGGTTGAATAATTTTGGACACAACTGTATGTATATACTGTGTGTGTATATCCAAAAGTCCATCCACTACAACCATTAAAAAAAAAAAAAAAAGTTATAATCCTATACCCACAGTTGATCCAGAGGAAGGCAAAAAAAAAACAGCAAAACATGATCCAATTTGCTCCTGCAAGGAAAAAAATTCCTTCCTGATCCCCCGAGAGGCAATCGGATATTCCCTGGATCAACTTTACCTATAAATGTTAGTATCCAGTTATATTCTGTGTATCCAAGAAAGATTCCAGGACTTTTTTTAAAGCAATCCACTGAGTTGGCCAAAACAAACTCTTGAGGGAGTCTATTCCATATATTCACACCTCTTACTGTGAAGAAACCTTTCCGTGTTTGGAGATTAAATTTATTTTCCTCCAGACTTAAAGAGCGCCCCCTTGTCCTCTGTGATGACTTCAGGGTGAATAGCTCTACACCGAGTTCACTATATGAACCACGGATGTATTTATACATGGAGATCATATCCCCCCTTATGTATTATACATGGAGATCATATCCCCCTTATGTATTATACATGGAGATCATATCCCCCCTTATGTATTATACATGGAGATCATATCCCCCCCTATGTATTATACATGGAGATCATATCCCCCCTTATGTATTATACATGGAGATCATATCCCCTTATGTATTATACATGGAGATCATATCCCCCCTTATGTATTATACATGGAGATCATATCCCCCCTTATGTATTATACATGGAGATCATATCCCCCCTTATGTATTATACATGGAGATCATATCCCCCCTTATGTATTATACATGGAGATCATATCCCCCTTATGTATTATACATGGGGATCATATCCCCCCTTATGTATTATACATGGAGATCATATCCCCCCTTATGTGTTATACATGGGGATCATATCCCCCCTTATGTATTATACATGGAGATCAAATCCCCCCTTATGTATTATACATGGAGATCATATCCCCCCTTATGTGTTATACATGGAGATCATATCCCCCCCTTATGTATTATACATGGAGATCATATCCCCCCTTATGTATTATACATGGAGATCATATCCCCCCTTATGTATTATACATGGTGATCATATCCCCCTTATGTATTATACATGGTGATCATACCCCCCCTTATGTATTATACATGGAGATCATATCCCCCCTTATGTATTATACATGGAGATCATATCCCCCCTTATGTATTATACATGGTGATCATATCTCCCCTTATGTATTATACATGGAGATCATATCCCCCCTTATGTATTATACATGGTGATCATATCCCCCCTTATGTATTATACATGGTGATCATATCTCCCCTTATGTATTATACATGGAGATCATATCCCCCCCTTATGTATTATACATGGAGATCATATCCCTCTTATGTATTATACATGGTGATCATATCCCCCCTTATGTATTATACATGGTGATCATATCAGCCCCCTTATGTATTATACATGGTGATCATATCCCCCCCTTATGTATTATACATGGAGATCATATCCCCCCTTATGTATTAGACATGGAGATCATATCCCCCCTTATGTATTATACATGGAGATCAAATCCCCCCTAATCTCTTCTTCTCAAGAGAGAATAAATTCAGTTCCTCTAATCTTTCCTCATAGCTGATCTCCTCCATGCCTCGTATCAGTTTAGTTGCCCTTCTCTGTATTTTCTCCAGTTCCCCAATGTTCTTTTTGTGAATTGGTGCCCAAAACTGAACTGCATGTTCCAGATGAGGTGTTACTAAATATATATATATATATATATATATATATATATATATATATATATATATATAGTCATTTATATACATATAGAATTTATTATTACAATTCTTTGTATAACTATATTCTAAATCTAATTACTGATTATAACAGGTTTTGAAAATAAATAATTATCTATTGTCCCTCCTAGATTGTAAGCTCCAAGGATCAGGGCCCTCCTAACCCTCTTGTATTGATCTGTATTGTTGCTGTATTGTCTCCCGTTATATTGTAAAGCGCTGAGCAAACTGTTGGCGCTATATAAATCCTGTATAATAAATATATAAAATATTACAGTATATATAAAAAAATCATGCTACACAGCCCATGCAAATAAAAGCCTTTTGTATTTATTAACTTTATGCAGAATGCATTATTCTTTCATTTATGACTGCAGCCCACCATGGTGAAACCATCTCCTATAGACACTGGAGAAACATTATAAAAACCTTCCCTGTAAAAGTTGAGGATGGCCATACTTTCCACCTCTGATTGGCTATTAATGTATATGTAAACCTTAGCAATTAACTTCTTTTTTTTTGGCCTCTTAATCACTCCAGAAGATTTTACCCCCTTCATGACTAGGTAATTTTTTGCTATACCACTCTGCGCTATTTTAACTGGTAATTGCGCGGTCATACAACACTATACCCAAACTAAATTTATATAATTTTTTTCACACAAATAGAGCTTTCTTTTGGTGGTATTTGATCACCACTGTGTTTTTATTTTTTCCTATATAAATGAAAAAAGACCAAACATTTTGAAAAAAAACCCATATATTTTACACTCTACTATAAAATATATCCAATAAAAAAATTAAATTTCTGCATAAATTTAGGCCAAAATGTATCCTGCCATTGATTAAAAAAATCCCAATACGTGTATATTGATTGGTTTGTGTAAGTTATGCATCTACAAACTATAGGATATATAGTGGAATTTGGATTTATTTTTTATACTACTAATGGCAGTGATCAGTGACTTATAATGGGGCTGTGGTTGCGGCAGGTAATCTGACACTAACTGATGCTGGGGGGAACTGACTAATTGCCATTGATATTATCAGTGACATTAATACAATGGTCATTGATAATACTGTACACTGTAGTATTGACACTGGCTATGAAGGGGTTAACATCTAGGGTTATCAAGGGGTTAAATATGTGCCTAGCAATGTAAAATGTGTGTAAGGTGTGTTGCTTTTACCAATAGATCTCTAAGTTTCCACACAGAGTTTCAACACAGAGCTCTAAGCTGTGATTGGACACAGCTGATCAGCAGGTCCTGCCCATGAATCATTGGCTGGGACTGGCTTACAGGCTCCCACTGTGTTGAATCACAGCAGATACAAGTCGGGGGGCGCACATGTGAGTGCCCAAAACCTGGAAGAGGCAGTGACGTACTGGTATGTTGCTTTGCCTACAGTGGCAGCCCATCTGCAGTACATTGTGGGAGGTCATTAGGTTGTTGACTATATTATAGTGTTTATTGTATCTGTTTGGCAAGTGCCAAAAAAAAAAAATTACTGTTGATTTTGACAGAAATTCAATGAGCTTGAAAATCCAGGCGGTCTTATTAGCACTGCACAGGTTACCTCTGTAAACCACAGAACTCCTCCTTCCTAGGCTATCAAGATGAGAGGAGATGGTCTGTATTCCTAACACACTTTCTGTTCCTCCATAGATCCAGTACAGTGACTGAGCGTTGTCATCCTAGGAAAAGAAATAGGTGATTGGCAAGATCATCAGGTGAAAAAAAGGGAACACTAATGTAGCCACCACATCAACGGACATATTTCTTTTATATTCTATTAAACAGCACCCAGTTACCTATCTAATGGGCAGGATGCAGTGATGTGGAGGTGCAGGATATTGGGGAAAGGTGACATCCCCCTTTCTGGTAATGACACATGCCCTACTACCTCCTCTTGGTAATGACAGATGACCCCATCCTTCAGGAGCCCCCCACTTCAGACAATCACAGATGACCCCCTCCTGTAAAGTAAGATGACTTCCCCTCCTGGTAATGACTGATGACCAGGGGCGGACTGACCATTTGGAAACTCGGGCACTGCCCGAGGGCCCGGGGTCAGTAGGGGGCCCCATGAGATGCCCCAGGTACCTTTTTCATAGGCTTTTTTGAGTTTGGGCAAGGACACAGGGGCCCCATGATCCCCTATTGCCTGGGGGCCCCATGAGTTGTCAGTCCGCCCCTGCTGATGATTCCCTCCCCCACCAGGTAATGATAGCTGAACCCCCTCCCCCCACCAGGTAACAACAGATGACCCCCCCCCACCACCATGAAATGACAGATTACCTCCTCCCCCTCACCAGGTAATGACAGATGACCCCCCCCCCTCCACCAGGTAATGACAGATGATACCCTTCCCCCCACCAGGTAATGAGAGATGATCCCTTTCCCACCACCAGGTAATAACAGATGACGACCCTCCCCCCACCCAGGTAATAACAGATGACCCCCCTCCCCTCTGCAGGTAACGACAGATGACCCCCCTCCCCTCACAAGGTAACGACAGATGATCCCCTTCCCCCCATCAGGTAATGACAGATGACCTCCCACCAGGTAATGACAGATGACCCCCCTCTTCCCCACCCATCAGGTAATGACAGATTACCTCCCCACCAGGTAATGACAGATGACTTCGCCCCCACACCAGGTAATGATAGATGACCCCTCCTCCCTCCACCACGTAATGATAGATGACCCTCACCAGGTAATGACAGATGATGCCTCCTCCCTCCACCAGATAATGACAGATGACCCCCCCACCAGATAATGACAGATGACCCCCCACCAGATAATGACAGTTGACACACACCCCTCAAGGTAATGACAGATAACCCATCCTCCTTGTGCCAGCCTCTCCTGTTAAACTTTATTATAAAATTTATATTAAAATGACATCCCTTAGACTGAGCCTGAATTGTTGGTGTGAGTGAGACTGTGCTTTTGTGCTTGGAAGCCTCTGTACTACATTGGAAGACCTGGATACATTCTCAGCGGCCCCTTCGGGGGGTAGGCACTACATATACTTTAAGGTTAGCCATCAGTTAAATAGTCCAATAGGTAGACTTTGGGGGTGGTAAGGGATGGAACCAATCTCCATGTAGACCAAACACGATTTCTTCTGCACTCTAGGACCCAGGCGGGTGGCAAATAGATGGAACCAGAACTGGAAAAAAAAGCGACCACCTGTGCATCAAAGGTTGTGCAGCTCCAAACAAGGCTGGGGAAGCCCGACCAACACTACAAAGCGAAACAAAAACGAGAAGCGCACAGACCTTGCGCATTACCTCAATAAACAAAAATGTATTAATAAGAAAAAGGTACTCACAAACAGTGAATAAAATCAGGCATGTAAGTCCTCACAGGGACTTCAAAGATAAGGAGCCAGCGCGAGTCCCATCGTGGGGGTAGACACTCAGTTCAGCTGATGTGTTTCGAAGGCCATACCTTCTTCATCACTAGCTCTGATGAAGAAGGTATGGCCTTTGAAACGCGTCAGCTGAACTGAGTGTCTACCCCCACGATGGGACTCGCACTGGCTCCTTATCTTTGAAGTCCCTTTGAGGACTTACATGCCTGATTTTATTCACTGTTTGTGAGTACCTTTTTCTTATTAATACATTTTTGTTTATTGAGGTAATGCGCAAGGTCTGTGCGCTTCTCGTTTTTGTTTCGCTTTGTAGTACCAATCTCCATGTACCATCAGTAGCCTATACTGTATATCTTGATCTATTGATCATTGGGCATATTTTCTTCTAAAAATAATAATAAAATATTATTATTTTTATCTAAAGTGTCCTCTGCTTTTTTCCTACTTATGCTCAGCTTGAGTTGTCCATGTTTGTAGCAGGTTTATTTTAAGACCCGACACTGAAACCCTCTCTTTATAGTTCAGGAAAACGTCTTCTTGACATACTGGATTGAGTAAACATTTGCAAGGCACAGCCGTTACTTTTAATTAGATCTCTGAGCTGTTATGAGCTCAGTAGTTGATCATTATGCAATAAAGGCTTGTTATATATATGTTACCATTAATTGTAAACAAGAACCAGGATAATGGATTGATGCAACCATCCATGCAGGTGAGTTATAAAGCTCTGATATCAAGCACAATAGTCCCATATGTTCCTAATTTCAGTTTCCTGACTAAATATTTTTCAAATGTTACTAGAAATTGAATGCAACAAATTGCTAGTTGCTACTTATTAGCTGATATCCAAGGAATTTTCCAAGGAATCAGCCCTTCCTCTAGCTGGGGCTGGACATGCCAGCTGTAGATTTGTGCACTCTCCTATGGGCAATCATTGATTCTAACAGAGATATCTCCAGGCACTGAATATAAATAGAGTGGATCCAAAATTTTAATTGAGTTACTGTAGATTCAAACCAGATTTCATTATTTAGATGTCCCGAACCAAATGTACACTGCTCAAAAAAATGAAAGGAACACTTAATTCAAAGACACCCCAAAAATGAAAGTGAAAAAATTATGCAGCAGGCTAGTCCATTTTGTGCAAATTTCATTGCAGCAACTCAAAATGGTACTCAGTAGTTTGTGTGGCCCCCACATGCTGACAATTTTGGGGCAAGCTCCTAATGAGACGACAGATGGTGTCCTGGGGTATTTCCTCCCAGATCTGGACCAGGGCATTACTGAGCTCCTGGACAGTCTGAGGTGCAACCTGGCAGCGTCGGATGGGCCAAAACATGATATCCCAGAGGTGTTCTATTGGATTTAGGTCAGGCAAGCATAGGGGTCATTCAATGGTATCAATTTCTTCATCCTCCAGGAACTGCCTTCATACTCTCTCCACATGAGACCGAGCAATGTCATGCCCCAGGAGGAACCCAGGACCCACTGTACTAGCGTAGGGTCTGACAATGGTTTAAGGCTTTCATCCTGATACCTAATGGCAGTCAGGGTGCAATTTTCTAGCCTGTAGAGATCTGTGCGTCCCTCCATGGATATGCCTCCCCGACCATCGCTGACCCACCACCAAAACAGTCATGCTGAACGATGTTACAGGTAGCATAAAGTTCTCCATGGCTTCTCCAGACCCTTTCATGTCTGTCACATGTATTCAGGGTAAACCTGCTCTCATCTGGAAAAAGCACAGGGCATCAGTGGCTAACCTGTCAATTTTGGTGTTCATTGGCAAATGCCAATCGAGCTCTATGGTGCCGGGCAGTGAGCACAGGACCCACTAGAGGACATAGGGCCCTCAGGCCACCCTCATGAAGTCGGTTTCTGATTGTTTGGTCAGAGACATTCACACCAGTGGCCTGCTGGAAGTCATTTTGTAGGGCTCTGGCAGTTCACATCCTGTTCCTCCTTGCACAAAGGAGCAGATACTGGACCTGCCGATGGGTTAAGGACCTTCTACGGCACTGTCCAGCTGTCCTACAGTAACTTCCTGTCTCTTGGAATCGCCTCCATGCTCTCGAGACACAGATAACCTTCTGGCAATGGCAAGTATTGATGTGCCATCCTGGAGGAGTTGGACTGCTTGTGCAACCTCTGTAGGGTCCAGGTATGGCCTCAGTAGTGACACTGATCCTAGCAAAGCTAGTGAAAAACAGACAGAAAAGATGAGTAGGGAAAAAATGTCAGTGGCCTCCACCTGTAAAACCATTCCTGTTTGGGAGTCATCTCATTGTTGCTCATCTAGTGCACCTGTTACTTTCATTAACACCAAAGCAGCTGAAACTGAGTAACAACCCCCTCTGCTACTTAACTGACCAGATCAATATTTATATAAATGAAAATTTTTTTAGGTGGTATTTAGCTGTGCAAAAATTCCATGTATTGATTGTAATATACACAGTATAAGATGTATATAGCAGTCCAGCAAGCCCTCGGTGAATGCTATACATATCCTGTCCGTTAGTCAACGTCTGACATTAGAGGGTTAATTAGCTTTCCACTGACAGTTTTATCTGTCAGAATCTGGGTGCAGCAACATACACATTTGACCCCATTAAGATGGCCGCGCACATGCAGACTCCAATAAAATGGAGGCCGGCATATATATATATATATATATAGCAGCAATAGTTGTGATGTCCAATCATATCCCCCTGATGACGTCACGTGACCCGGTGACGTAACGCGTAGGGGAGGGGCTCTGACATCACGACGTTGTCTCAGACACAGCACAGCACAGCAAGCATAGCAGAAACTGCAGGACAGGCTGAAGCTGCCTTACTCTGACCCAATGCTAAAAACTTTGTATGGAACTTGCACCAGCAAATAAAGCCTTAATTTTAAAAGGATAAAGCACTATGATGGTTTTGTTTCTTCATACAATCATCCTGTGATATATTGGAGAGAAATCAGTATAGGAGGAAGGAGACCTTTGGAGGAAAAAGCGAAATATCCATCCAGCCACCAAATCCTGATCAGCAGCACGCATAATCACTCCAGAGATCCCAGGTGGATTAAGATCTAGCATAATCATCCCATTTGCCATCAGGAATATCCTAAGCAGGAGGATCATCCCAGCAGTCCTATAAGGACAAAAAGCTAGTTTTGCCTTTTTATAAGGCAAAACCTGAGGTGAGCGCATTATAAAATCACACTGCACGTGGATGATGGGAGCGGCATTGCACCATCACAATTTAAATTGAAAGAGGACTGTCTATGAGCACAATTTTCATATATATTGTTTTTATCACTATCATTATTTATTATTGTCACCAGCACAGTATGCAGTATTTATTTATGATGTTATAAGCAGAAGATAATTTTATTTTTTACACTAGATATAAGTATATATATATCATTCTTTACTTTGGATTGTCATTTGAAATAGTGAATATTGTAATTATTTATACACAGGAGCGCGGCACAATTTATATATTTAATTTTATCCCAGGAGTTTCACTGACTTGATGCTATACTGTGATTAAAAAGTGTTCTTTTAATTTTATTTCAACCATGAAAGCATGCATGGCACAAAGAAAAAATCTCACTGTAACTGTTGGCAATGGCTATTCAAAAAATGTCTCCAGGAGTACATTCTGAGCATACAGCTCTTTAGGGATTGGGTGTACATGTTTTTAACAAAGGGATACCCTTGTAGGTAACTGTAAAGTACCTGCTGCCTACCTGTTGGTGTTGGCTGCTTTCGTTGGGGCCCTTGTGTAGGTGGTGCACATGTAGCTTTCCCTTTAAGACTATACACAAAGGATGGCTGATGGGCTGTTAGGTAAGGGACAGTCTCAGTTAGCATTAACTGTAGGCAGCAAGGGGTTAAACACCATTCCCAGAATGCAACAAATCAGGTATAGAACGCTTTGCAATCAGTTGTCCCAGATGTCTAAGTCCTCACGATCAGGTCCTCACAAGGCTCAGTCTCTCAGCTCTGGTCCCAGCTTAGTAAATTATCTCTCTGAGGCACATTCCTCAGGCTCCCATGGACACAGCAAAAGCACCCAATCTCTTTACAGGCTCTCTCCTTTCTGTTCAGTGTACAGAGACACCAGCAATAGGCCTGCACTGTCTCCTTCCCTGCGCTGCACATTTGCATGGGAAAAGTTCTCTCTCTTTCCTCCTTGTCTGAGAACCCTGAGTATTGAAGTCCACGGCCCAATAGTCTCCGTTCACTGGCACTGTGCGGTCTTCCTTTAAGGACTACAGTTCCCATTATCCTTGGCATCTGCATAGCAAGTTCCTACTTCCGCCTGATTAGCTCAAGCACTGCTTTCTTGTTAGGGGGGAATTGAAGGAGCGAGTGGGGGATTTCTCACAGAGCCACTCTGTCACAGGCAGTGGTAGCAGTGAGAGGAGAGAGACAACTGAAGGGCACACAGCCCAGCACTCCCCTCACACTCTAACACAGCAGGAGACAGGGAGAGCCAGCATACACAGCCAACAGCTCTGCCACTCTCCCAATGTTTACAGCAGCCGTGGGGGGGGGGGGGGGAGTGAGGGCTTCACAAAGCCGGCAGGGCACCCAGCTACACCATTCATTGTACATGATGAGGCCAAGGTATTGCCCACAGCCTGGAGCAGTGATAGGAGAGGCAGAGATCATTGAAGCTGGCTGGAGCAGGTGTAAAGTACTGAAAGTAATGTCTCCTAGACCTAACAAGCATTTAACCCTGGTGGGTCCTACTGAAAGGGTACATTTTTTGTAATTACTGGAGTTGGGTATAAAGACACACATTTTTGTTTGTTTCAGTCTTTTCTGTAACATTTTTTATTACCTGTTCATCCTGCCAGTGGATCCATTATTTTATGTATGAGTTGAACTACTACAGTAGGTGCCTTTTAGATGCCTGATGAACAAAGGTTCACATGAGCTGAGTGAGCAAAATACTGCAAAAACTAGAAGACTTTCCATGTCTATAGAGGTAAACATTTGTAGCAGGGCCTAAAGAATAGATGCACTTTTAATCCCCCCTCCCCCACTTTGCTACATTAACCTTGTCAGGGATCGCCGCAGCGTTGGTCCCGGCGCAGGCGCAGTATGCCGACTCGCACGGGGATGCGGGCGCTAGGTCCTGGCTGGTCGCGGCGACGGAGCTCGCGCATGCGCAATAGGGTCCGCGGTGCATGCCTGGCACCAATGACAGCGCAGGGCGCGGTATTTAAATCCCCCCTGTGCTGTCACTGGTTGCCGTATGGTCTTATCTGAATCCTGTTCCTGTTACCTGTGTACTTACTTTTGTTGCTGACCTGGATTACGCTGACCTTGCTGATTTCTCCTGTCCTGACCCTTGGCTTGCCTGACCTCGCTCCTGGATGCCCCCTTATGGATCTGACCTCTTGATGCTGACCTGGCATGTGACCCGACCATTCTCTGCCTGCTGCTTTGTACCGCACCGACCCCACAGCTACCGACTCGGCTTGTCTGACCTTGTACCTGCTCATCCCTCCATCCTTCCATCCTGTCGGGATCTCCCGGCCTTCTCACATCAGGCTCTCACCCTGCAGGAACCTCTGGCGAGCTCCTCTACCACTGGTGGGTATACCCGGGGGGCCGCGACCTGGTCTCGGTTCGCTCCAAGTCCATCCCCACCATCAGGGGCCCTGGTGAACAAGTGAACCGCGACTTAGACTCCGCGCTCTGGGGAAGCCTGACCAGTGGGCTGCTAGAGGTACCGCGAGGTGGTTCCTTACAAACCTATTTCCCCTCCCTACATGAACACTTACTGAGGAATCCTGTCCATGGGCTTTTTAGATCCTGCCAGTAGATCTATACACTGCCCATAAAGTTCTACAGGACTGTCTTCCTGTTTTATTATACTTTTCTCCACTTTCACTTCCATTTCTGAGGAAATAAGAATATAACATAATAAGGCTACTGGGGGGCCCCATGATTGAAAGTTGGTTTTATATCATGAAGCCAATGCACCAGTAAAGTCCAAGTCTGGGCAAAATTTGTTTTCCCTATGCAGTGAAACTGTGTTCGCACTGCATAGGTTAACTGCTCATTTTGTCTAGGGGTGAACACAGAGCCTTCCATCCTTAAGAAAACGGTGCTCCCCCATGTCCATCGTTGGACTGTTTCTTACGTCTTCCCATCCACAGCCAGTCTATGGGTGTGATGATGTCAGGAACAGTCCATCGCACAGGTCCATTGGACAGCAGGGGGACAAGAGCTAAAAGGACTGGTCTTAGGCTGGGAGGATCAGAGGATTAGGCAAGTATATCTCGACTCTCAAAACCCTTAGACAAAAACAAGCTATTAACCCATGCAGTGTGGATACAGCCCCGTAGCATGGGAAACAGAATTGCCTGGTGTTAGATTTTAAAGGCAATCAAAATCTTAATTGTGCCTTCCCAGTTGACTTTAATGCATTTCGCCAAATGCAAGAATGTATTTCAATGATATCTTGGGGAAATATTTACTCCAATTTCACTCATATCTAGTCTTATTTCACTCATATCTTGGGAGTCTAGTCTCCCAATGGAGACCTCTCGGATCTGAGGCTGCACATGGGGAAGCAACCTCAGCTCAAGGCATCCCTAGTCCTTAGTCCTAAAATTGATCCTGATGGAGCCCCATGTTTACTGCTGTCATGTGTTCAAGCAGACTCGATGGGTAAATTGGTCTTTTTCCAACATCACTTTTCTATGTTTCTAATTCAAGATAAAGCCCCACCAGTCTCTGCTCTAATGCTCTCCTCATAGCCTTCAGCTGCCAATATCAGAACTTCAGTGGAGAATGGAGGCTTTGCCTTCTGACAGTTGAATGATGGGGTGGGGACATTGTTCCAGGAGAAGAAGGAACATAATAGTGACTTTAAAAAGATCCAAAGGAACACAGGGATCTATTTGAAGATGAATGTGGGTCCTTGCTGGCATCTCAAGGTGCTTTCATTGTCATTACCTTGGAAATGTTTTAGGACAGGTCTGGCTGATTTTATTAAGTGTGCTCCCTGTGGTGGCCCTGCAGTTACAGATTTACGGGCACCACACAGAGAAGCTGTCATAGTGAAATACAGCCAGCCTTCCAAGTGCATGTAAATCCTGGCAGTGAGTTTCTTCTGTAGGACTGGATTTTTATAATTGTATCAAAGCCTGCATTACTGGCCTCTTTTTGCATCTGCTGTGGGTTTCCTCAGAAAGGTGGCCTCCACTTATTTCATTAAATTGGCAGGGGCTGTGTCTTAACTCATGGATAACATAGCTGTTGTGCTTTCACAGTAGCCTAAGTTAAAGTCGTTCTATCAGTAATTTTATGCAAGAGTAAATTACTGATATGTAAAACAGGACTACTGCACTTTATACATTAGCTTAAAAATTACACTAAAACACAGCACCCCATACTGTACAGTTCTATGGATTACAGCAATCTCTATGCTATGCTTGGGGCAGCACAGTGGCTAAATGGTTAGCACTTCTGCCTGGCAGTACTAGGGTTGTTGGTTCAAATCCCAGCCATGGCACCACCTGCCTCAAGTGTGCATGATCTCCCTGTTCCTGTGTTGGTTTCCTCCAGGTACTCCAGTTTCCATCCACACTAGAAAGACATACTGGTAGGTGAATTGGCTCCTGTCTAAATTGCACCTAGTATTTGTATGTATGAATGTGGATTACTGCCCTTAGACTGTACACTCCTTGAGGATTAGGGACTGATGTGAATATATATAGTGCTGTGTAAATTGATGGTGCTATATAAATACCTGTAATAAATAAATAACTTAGCAAGGAACCCCCCAGCATGGGGTACTGTCTCTTGGCAGGAACACAGGTTCCTCCTGGCTGGAGCACAGAGCTCTGTCTCCAAATGGGAGCTTTGAGCTAAGAACAGGCCTAGTTTATAACAAATCTGTACAACTGTGCACATATTTAGCCTGCAGGTCTCCAATAAAACCTGGACACAGGATGAAAGGCCTTGTCCCACCCAAGACACCTTGAAGCCTTCAAGATCCAGTCCCTGATCCTAAATTAGAAAACTGAAAACAGTTTTCTCTGCTCACAATAAACACGCTCATAAGTGTGAACACTGTATCATTCCTATATCCATTTTCATAGTAGCAGGACCTTTCACTGTCACAATAGAAAAATAAAAAAAATTAACCCAAAACCATAGTAGAACTGTATCCACTGTGTCTGTCAGCTCTTACCATAGTTTGCTTATATGCACTTAGGACTGTGGATAAAGGGGGTGCCACCAGTCCTCCTGTATGGAGCCCCGGACATCAGAGGGGCCCAGGCAGCTAGGTGAATCAGGTGTGGGCAGGAAGGGTGATCGGCAAGGAGAGAGGCAATTCCTGCAACCGATCACATGTACGGGGGGGCTACAGCACTTGGACATCTAAGCCACCGTGGGTGGCCAGCACATATATTGCAGTCAGTACTTTTGTTTTTGATTTTTGACTTTTACTTCAAAATAAAGTCTTTTATGCAGTATCACGCTATGTGATGTCCTTTATTGGGCTCTTTATGAGCGCCACCTTTTCAGTACCAAACTTAAGGAGGGACCCTAAAGCTGCATAAGTGTCTGAGGAACCAGGGGATTTGGCCATGTTGGACGTTTAGCGAGAGCGCAGCCTGACCTGTGATCCAAGGACCCAGATGTACCTGATAAGAGAGGAATTTGCTTTCATGCGTACCTTAAACGCACTTCTGGTGAGTGCGTATTTCACTTATTTCTTGTTCACCTGTGGATCACTCATCGTGGTTTGAAAAGGAGATACGACAGAATCTGTATATCACACTTCTTGTGTGGTTTTGGGACAATAAACTGAACCTATAATTATGATCTAATAAGATTATTAATTGCACACTTTTTTAATTCATGTTGATATAGCTCTATTGGCATTATTAGCGCTGCACCCTTTTCTCTATATATATTGTCTTGGAAGGTTATGTTGGTTACCTTTTTGGTGTTCTAGCAGCTTACATCGAATTTTCATTACAGTGGGCGCTCGCTATACAATCTATTTTTTGATCCCATGTGCGGCTCTCTCTGCAGCAGCTGCAAGCTGGCTTCTTTTCCTCTCCCTTCCACTGGCTTTCAGCTGCTGCAGAGAGTGCCATATAGGGGATCGGTTCCAGTAATTGCCCCCCCCTGCACCCATCACCCTCCCTGAGCATCATACTTTCCCCTGCTGACCTCACAGTGCTGCAGACTTCCCTTCTCTCCTTACCACCAGCAGCTGCAAGCACACAAAAGGATCCTGCAGGTTGGAGAGTGGGGGAAGGGTCCGGTAAATATGTCATATTTACTAGCCCCTTCACTTCCTGAATAAACACAGTGAGTGGTCGGTACTGATAACTCATTGTGCTCATTCATAACTGAAGCATAGTAAACTGTTTTTTTTTTGGGGGGGGGTCTCTCAGGTTGGCTGTATAGGCCCCAGTGGTTTCTAACAGCAGCCCTGTGTGCACTTGGTCAGCCACAAATGGCTTAACTCCCATGCATGTCAACCAAACCAACACACTCTTGCAAATGTGCCACAGTCACTGTGCAGCTTTTAGAAAAATGTTATCAGGAAAGGAAGCATGAAGACAGAAGAAGCATACAAAGTCTCTTCTTCCATAAAACTCTGTCAACAATTTTTTTATAGTGTTTAGTTTAGTTCTGCTTTATTGCAAACTTGATTGATAAGACAGGCAATTGTAATTTTTAGAAAGAAGTTAGTGTTGACAGCCTATGTATTTCTTGGAGCAGGTTTTCGGTACAGTAAATATGAATCCTAAATGGATATTTAGTTTGCCATTTCCTTAATAAAATAGTTTTTTTCATCCTTTGTTGCATCTCAGTGCATGGTATTTCTCAGAGAAGGTCTCTCAGAGAATGGTGACTGGGGATGAGCTTAGGTTTGGTCCAAACCTGGAAGTTAACTGTCATTGCTGCGCCAATGAGAATCTGATAGAATACTCCCAACCCGCAGCTGAACTTATACAAAGGGGTGGGAATGCTCATGACATCATGGACCTCATATGGTCACGAGCCCATATTAGGTCAATAAAGTCAAAACCATCCCTACCCCTTTGTATAAGTGCAGCTGCGGGGTTGGGAATCTTCCATCCGCTTCTCATTGGCGCAGCAATGAACTCAAGCTCATCACTAATGGTGAAACAGCAGACCGTTTGCCTAACGTGTGTTGGAAAATACACGTCATCTCCATCGAAATCCCATGTAACGTTCGGGAGAAAGGGACACGGTGTTGTTGCCTTACAAGAACCTTAATGGAAAGATCACCAGGTATTATTTTAATGAAAGCTGCAAATATACAAAATATTTAAAGGACTTTATAAAATTTCCTTAGACTGTTAAAGCTTTTATGGTATTTTTAGTAATTGGGTTTACATACTGTAGGTCTTCTCTGTTTTCCTGATGAGGAATGAATTATGGCCTAAGGCTATCCGGAGGTCAAAGAAAAATCAATCCATATGGTAGAAGGTTGGCTGGGGATAACCTTCCTATCTCAAAGCTGTTATGTGCAACAACATAGATCTGGGCTGCAGACATTCAGGAGATTTCCTCTTACTTCCTGTCCTGATGACAAAAAAGGGAGAGTAAGTCCTACTGTTTATAGTAATCACTCACTCAGGAAGGAAAATTTTCTAATGGAGGAACATATGTCAGGGGTTGCCCTCACTTCTAGAAACTTGACAGTTGGCAATCAAGTTGTATTATTTCAAGAACATAAAAGAGGAAAGAGGGAAATAAAATACAGCAAACAAATACAATAGACTTCACTTTCTCCAAAAATTTACCAACAATGACTCATAAGCATGAATCTACATAATCTGGTGTCTGGAGACCGAAAGAAAAGTGTAAAGATATACAAGGTATAACAATTTATTTTCCAGGATGACCGTGGCGTAGCACTATGGTGGTTAGTCCCAAAGCCATTGGCACTCGAGCATATTTTGACATGATCTACCTTGCACTTGCTTGGGTCACAGACCAGTTGACTCAGTCCTTATGGAGTAGTAGAATAGAATAGATAACAAATGTGTGTGCGCTGTTGGTGCAAAATGAGTAACAGGAATATGGAGTAGAGAATAATATAAAATTGTGTATGAAAATTGGCAAAACTGCAAGCAAAACTTTAGCTCTGTTACATTATTATATAATAATATTTCAATAACAAATCAAGTGTTTTTGAATAGCATAGGTGGTTTAAGGAGGAGCGGGAAGATGTCTATGATGATGCAAGAAGTGGGCAGCCAAAATTCAAATGTGGAAAATAAAAAAGGTTATGGGAATCTGTTCAGAGGAAAAGATTGGAATTCCGGCCTGACATTTGAGTTCTCCACTATGACAATGCTCCTGCACATGAGTTAAGGGTTCATGAGTTTCTGGTCCAGAAATCCATTCCAACACTTGACCAACCACCCTATTCCCCTGACTTTGCACCCTGTGGCTTTTGGATGTTACAAAAATTAAAAAAAATGCCTTAAAAGGCCACAGATTTGATGACATTCTGGACATCCAGCATGCCACGACAAAGATATAATGCAGCGTTTCAGAAAACAAATGCCAGGAATGTTTCTGGAAGTAGCACAATCGTCTAGAAAAGTGTGTTGCTTTACAAGGGGACTAATCTAAAACGCCAGAGCATGCAGTGGAAAACAAAGAAATTATGCCCGAAGAAAGCATGCATGTCTCATTCACAGTTCAAAACCATGCCTGTGTGTTTTATGATCACAAGGGGATTGTTCACTATGAGTTCTTAGAACATGGAGCAACAATCAACCAACATTGTTACTTGGAAATTCTGAAAAGGTTACAGGAATCTGTTTGGAGTAAAAGACCGGAACTCTGGCCCGTCAAGTGGATTCTTCACCACGACAATGCTCTTGCACATGGTTCATTAAGTATTCATGAGTTCTTGGTCCAAAAATCCATTCTGAAACTTGACCAACCACCTTATTCCCCTGACTTAGCACCCTGTGACTTTTGGCTGTTTCCAAAATTAAAAAAATGCTTTAAAAAGACACAGACTTGATGACATTTTAGACATCCAGCATGCTGTGACAAATACACCATGGAGCATTCCAGAATACAAAATCCAGGAATGTTTCCAGCAATGGTAAAGTTGGCCAGAAAGGTGCGCTGCTTCACAAGGGGACTACTTTGAAGGTGACAACAGCCACTAGTGTATATGATGGCAAACCTTTTTACAGTACATTCTGGGAATGTAGTTGTTACACCTCTATAATATATATATATATATATATATATATATATATATATAGTTAAAAAGTATTTTCTGGCTACAAAGATTGCAGACATGCTCCTTTAAGCCACGTCCAATATTTAGAGCAATTCAGCCATATCCATTTTCAGCTTGTTTTCATCATCGCAAGGTGTCCCTCTTCCGAAAGTAGGGAGGTATGATAAAATATATATTATATATATATACACACACACACACACATACACACTCACCAGCTACTTTATTAGGTACCCCTGTTCAATTGCTTTGTAACACAAATTGCTGATCAGCCAATCACATGGCAGCAATTAAGACATCTAGACATGGTAAGGACAACTTTCTGAAGTTCAAACAGAGCATCAGAATGGGGAAGAAAAAGATTTAGGTGGCTTTGAACGTGGCATGGTTGTTGGTGCCAGACAGGCTCGTCTGAGTATTTCAAAAACTGCTGATCTACTGGGATTTTCACACACAACCATCTCTAGGGTTTACAGAGAATGGTCCGAAAAAGAAAAAATAACCAGTGATTGGCAGTTGTGTGGACGAAAATGCCTCGTTGAGGTCAGAGGAGAAAGGGAAGACTGGTTTGAGATGATAGAAAGGAAACAGTAACTCAAATAACCACTCATTACAACCAAGTTATAGAGAATACCATCTCTGAATGCACAACACAACAAACCTTGAAGCAGATGGGCTACAGCAGAAAACCACACCGGGTGCCACTCCTTTCAGCTAAGAACAGGAAACAAAGAAGCTTGGGAAAACATTGCCGGTCTGATGAGTCTCGATTTCAGCTGCGACATTCAGATGGTAGGGTCAGAATTTGACGTAAGCAACATGAAAGCACAGATCCATCCTGCCTTGTATCAATGGTTCAGGCTGTTGGTGGAGGTGTAAAGGTGTGGGGGATATTTTCTTGGCACACTCTGGGCCACTTAATACCAACTGAGCATTGTTTAAACACTACGGCCTGAGTATTGTTGCTGACCATGTCCATCCCTTTATGACTACAGTGTCCCCATCTTCTGATGGCTCCTTCCAGCAGGATAATGCTCCATGTCACAAAGCTCAAATCATCTCCAACTGGTTTCTTGAACATGACAATGAGATCACTAGACTCCAATGGCCTCCACAGTCACCAGATCTCAGTCCAATAGAGCACCTTTGGAATTTAGTGGAATGGGAATTGTGCATCATTGATGTGCTGACAACAAATCTGCAGCAACTGCATGATGCTATCATGTCAATATGGACCAAAATTTCTGAGGAATGTTTCCAACACCTTGTTGAATCTATGCCACGAAGAATTAAGGCAGTTCTGGAGGCAAAAGGGGTCTAACCCGGTACTAGTAAGGTGACTGGTGAGTGTATGTATAAATGAGTAAACCCTAACAGATTTATCAGAAAACCTTTACTTTCCTTTCAGAATCAACATTTTCTATGGGACACTATACTACAAAATACTCCCATAAATGTGGCCCATTGAATGGAAACAAGATTTGTTAATCCGCACACACAAAACATATTTTTCCTAACAAATTAATTCCAGACCATGTTGCAAAAATGAATACACCCTAATGAAAGTCTTAGAAGCAAAGCTACATTTTAAACAACAAAATACTGATTTACAAGAATTCAACTCCAAGTGAGTCTAATTATTCATTAAACAGGTATCCAGCAGACAGTTGATTATAAAAGGGCATAACTTAACAAAGAAAGCCCCCTCCCATTTCATGCTGTCAGCAATGGCATCACATGGAAGAGAAATGTCACAAGACCTGAGAAAGAAAATAATGTATTTGCACAAAAAAAGTGAAGGCTACAGGAAGATCAGCAAAGCTTTACTTATCAGTCAGAATACTGTAGCAAAAGTGATACAAAAAGTTAACAAAGATGGAACTGCAACCATCTCACAGAGACATCCAGGCTGTCCACAGAAGTTAATACTTCAACAAGAGTGTTTTCTGATGAGAAGGGTTGAAGAAAATTGCCATACAAATTTACAGCAGTTAGCTAAAGAGGTAGAAAGCCAAACTTGGGTGATTGTTTCCTGTGACACAAAGCGGCGTACACTGCAGAGGAGTGGCATGCACGGGTGTCATGCACAATGGAAGCCTCTCATAAAGCCCATGCATAAAAAAGCCTGCTTAGAGTTTGTCGAGGCCCATGCTGAAAAAGAAGATGACTACTGGGACTCTGTACTCTGGTGTGATGAGACCAAGATAAATATTTTTGGAACTGACAGCTTCAAAACTGTATGGTGTTGCAAAGAGGAGTACAAAGAAAAATGCACGGTGCCTACAGTGAAACATGGTGGTGGCAGTGTCCTTCTGTGGGGCTGCATGAGTGCTGCTGGTGTCGGGGTGCTGCATTTCATTGATGGTATCATGAATTCACAGATGTACTGCTCTGTACTGAAAGAGAAGATGTTACCATCATTCTGTGCCCTTGGTCGTTGTGCAGTTTTCCAACATGACTATGATCTAAAATACACATCTAAGGCCACTGTTGCATTTCTGAAGAACAGGGTGAAAGTGATTCAGTGGCCAAGTATATCTCCTGATCTGAAGCCAATCTATGGGGAATTCTGAGGAGGCAAGCTGAACAATACTCTCCATCCAGCATCCAGGCTCTAAAAGAGGTCATTCTTGAAGAATGGAAAAAGATCGATGTTGCAATATATCGCCAACTTGTTCATTTCATGCCTAGAAGATTTGGTGCTATCCTTACAAATCATGGAGGTCATATAAAATACTAGATGTAGTAGTTTTTGTTGTGGGGTGTATTAATTTATGCATCACCTTTTTTGAGTAAAACTGAAGATTTTATGATCTAATTTATATTATTAAGTTGTTATATTATTATTATTATTATTACTACTTTCATGTACTGAGCTAAAAAAAATTTCTATATAAATCAGTTTTGTCAAAATGTTGGAAATTGTTCATGTGCTCATTGAGATATTGATTAAAATCTTACTTTTAAAAAGGGGTGTACTCATTTATGCTGAGCACTGACACACACACACACACACACACACACACACACACACACTTGCAAAAAGTATTGGGACACCCCTCCAAATCATTGGATTCAGGTGTTTCAATCCCCTCCATGGCCACAGGTGTATAAAATCAAGCACCTAGACATGCAGACTGCTTTTGTAAACATTTGTGAAAGAATGGGTCGCTCTCTGGAGCTCAGTGAATTCAAGCGTGGTACCGTGATAGGTTGCCACCTGTGCAATAAGTCCATCTGTGACATTTCCTTGCTACTAAATATTCCACAGTCAACTGTTAGTGGTGTTATACCAAAGTGGAAGCAACTGGGAACAACAGCAACTCAACCACCAAGTGGTAGGCCACGTCACATGACAGAGCGGGGTCAGCGCCTGCTGAAGCACACAGTTTGCACAAGTTGCCAACTGTCTGAAGAGTCAATAGCTAAACACCTCCAAACTTGGTGTGGCCTTCAGCTTAGAAAAACAACAGTCCA